>NC_052954.1:31144008-31444008 GCF_013358895.1 Oreochromis aureus | reverse complement strand
CCTGTTCACTTCAGCTCTTCTGGAAATACCATTAACAGTGAGATAAGGCTAAAATCCAACCCCTTATCTTTTTCTCATTTTGCCCCCCCCCCCTCTCTGTTTTACACTCTCTCTCTTTGAATTTCTCCCTTTTTAAATATTAGCACTTTATCACTTAGACCACTTATCTCTGTGCATAATGATTCACTCTTAGTCACATTGATTAGATGTTAGATTTTTTTTTTCATACAGTCAAAAGTAAGATTCAGGGGATATCTCTTTTATTTATCTTGATGCCAAAGGGGTATCAAGGTACTTGGATTAATCAATTTAATGGCTATCACTGACTTTGACGGGCAACAACTTTTTACCTCTAGCAACCTGTACTCTATGTACAGATATCCGTTAAATTCAATAGGTAAGGAAGTTGATGTATGCTATAGGTTTTCTATTTTTTTCAAAAGTTTGATGTGGAAGTACTTTGTTGGTCTGCACACAGTTTCAGCCTCAAACTCATCATGACCATAAGCATCTTGTGGATGAAATACAATGCTGATTACAAGCTGTTATTTACCAAGGACAAGAGAAATGTTACAAACAGTATGGTCATCCAATTATGAGCGAACCAACCAACCAGCTGTAAATAAAAATCAAAAGACTTCAATCAGACAACACTCAAATGCACCATGCCCTAGAAGCCCTGACCTGACCTGACCCTTTCAGGCCTATACCTCAGCACCAACCTCTGGGGATGAAAAATGAAATCAGCAAGGAGCTAGCCAATAGCTGGTTGCTAGGCAGCTACTTGGCTCACTAAAGCTGTTGAACTAGATTGTTTCTTTCATGTGTTCATGGTGAAGGTGGCTTGCAGAGGATTTTAAATGGAGTGATGTGATGGAAAAAAAAGTCTAATGGGAATTTTAAAAATGTTCTCCTGTTTTGGTAAAACATAAAAAAAAACAATTATTGATATGCATCTTTCATATACCAGAACGATATTTGCTTACAATGATTTTTCTTCTTGCCATATCCTCTTTATTCTACACAATCATTTTCCATCTTGAGTGTTTTTTATTTTTTGCCTGAGATTCTGGAGTGCCCTTTGGAAAATTAACACAAGGGAAACAATGGACTTAGCTAATAAGGTACCACATGGGTGACAGTTTTATCACATCCCAATTTCAGAAAAATTAGCAAAACACCCAAATGCCGGAGGAGGATTTATGCAAGAGAGCATGCAGTTTGTGTTGAAGAACAATGGTCTCATGAAAGCTTTGACCTTTGGACAAAATTAAGCAGCACAAAAGTCCGTCAGGGTAATCGTATAATTAAACTTACCCCTTTTCCCTTCTGTTTCCGATGATTTTTTTTGTCCCTTTAGAAATATTCTCTCACTAAAGAGTCACTCCCTTGTGCTGATCCTGCTAGAGGGCATGTTTAAGAAGGCGTTTGCCAAGGATAATACTACACAAAGGAATTTCAAATTATAACCTTCTGGAAACTGGCAGCCACTTCATCTCCCAAATGTTGATGGTGGGATTTAAAATCCTTATGCATGTAAAATGTAATTTCACTGCTTGAACAATGCACCATTGGTTATTGGAACACACAAAACGGGTTCAAAGGCTGATTAGAAACATCAACAGTGCTACTCAAACCATGAGTATCTTTGAAGGGAGCTGAAAATGGATTAGAAATAACTGAAGTAAAAGAAAAATGTGTATGAAGATGTTGTTTTTCGGTGTATAGATAAAGCATAATCACTTTGTAGTTTTTATGTTAAAGTTTTGTTGCAACTTTCACTGCAAAGTAAAAAGAAACTGAATCAAACTCTCTGAACCACCATGTGAGATTCAAAGTAAAATATTTATAATTTAACTTTAGAAACTGATGAAAATTTGAAATGTAATTTCTTATTTATGATTACTGACTACATTTGGTTTGCACAATGGAATCTGTTTCAGCTGTACTTGATGTGATATCATTACTTCCAATATCCTTTTGTAGCTGTCTTTGCTTCGGTTTTCAAATAATTCGTGAAAAGCCACCGAAAGCAAAAACAAGCTCCGTGATTCATTTTGTCATTATTTGTGACCCGACTCACTCGAGTGCAAGACCAGCTGAATTCAAACGAAGGAAAAAGCTGGCTACAGGAAAAGCTGGTTACATGGAGCACTTGAAAGCAGCATCACAGAGCCTGCAAGCCAATTATTTTTAGAGAGAAGTAGTCTGTGTGGAACACGGGAAATGGCAAAACAAATGCTGCCAAAACAAAACAGATGCCGTAATGTTTCACCTCGCAAACAGGGGTTCCTGTCAAGGAAAGGTGTGCATTTTGGAAACAGTCCTTAATTCAAACCTTTCCCTGAATGTTCTTAAATGCTGTAAAACTTGATTTGTGGGGAAAAAAAATCTGACTCTCTCTGAAATGGAATTCAAATTTGTCTTCTGATGGATTTCTGTTCTCTAACTTGTGCCTCCATTTTCAGTATTATGTAACCCAGCCTTAGAAAGCACCATGGAGATTGTTGCAAATGATTAGTCATAAAATCTGAAATGTTTTCATATTTTATAGATATGAGGAGTCCACATAAAGCCCAGTTACCCCCAGGTTCTATGAGCGAATTTGAGTTTAATCAAAACACAACCTAAGGCATAAAGGGATTATATTACAGGGCATTACCAATTTTTAGAGGATTATTTCCCCCCTACTGATGATGAAGGACTTTGAAGTAAACATTTAGCTAAAAGAAAAATGTTCAAATCCTATCAAAAGTCCATCTGTTTCCTGAACTGCCACGCTTCCTTCCATCCATTTTCTTCCACTTAAAGTCGGGTTGCAGTGGCGCCATACTAAGCAGGGTATACCAGATGTCCTTTTACACAACAAGATATCCAGCTCCTCCTGGAGAACCCTGGCACACTAGCAGGCCTGATGAAATTTCTAATCTCTCCAGTGAGTGCTGGTTCTACCCCCATGGTGTCCTCCCAGCTGGGCATGTCCTCCAAGAGGAGGAGCCCAGCAGGCATATTGATGGCCAACAATATCAGCTGGTTTCTTTGATGTGTGGGAGGACCAATTCTTGGAGTTCCTTGGAGCCCAAACAGCCTACCAGGATGGCTTATTTCAACCTCTGGTATCCATGAAATTAATCTTTCTGTCACAACATGACGTTTTCAGGGCAAAATATTAAATGATAATAATGTATATCCATAGATTTTTTTAAATAATAAGAATGTGGCATTATTTGTGGATACATGGTAGAGAGTTAGTAAATTTGTATGAACAAATCCCACGTGCACACTTTTGAGTAAGGTGCAAGAGACAGCAGGGGAGCAGCTAATGTCCATTCAAATGGAGCAGCTAACATCATGTTACCAACAAGAGTAGATAAATAATGATAAATGATGAATAAGAAAGTTCTCAACAGTTCAACCAGTGCTTACCTCAGCAACATAACACCAGCCTCATTGCATCTGTGTGACTGGGATATGCACTTCTACCGGTTAGAGATGTAGCTTCAGCAACAGAAAAGTATACCATTAGGGATAGTTACTTTCAGCCATAAATCTGCACACAAGCTGCGGCTGCAGTGCAGTAATTACTGAAAGCCTGTGCCTGAAAGGGAAGAGAGCCGCACTAAACTGAAAAGCGCGTCTCCAGCCATGACTGTACTGGTACGTGCAATTTTTAAAAAATATTCCAGTTATCTTCAAAAATGATAGAAAAACAAACAAAGCCTACTTGGACTGTAGGTGGTCTTGTAAATCGAAAGCTTTGCCTTCGCATCACTGCCAGTGCAGCAACAATCTTCCTGCCAATCTCATGCTCCACCTTCCCATCACTGGTGAACAAGATCCGCAGGTACTAGGAGTCCTTCACACGGGGCAGCAGTTCTCCCAGAGAGAGCAATCCAATCCTTAGCCAGTGTCACACTTGACAGGTGATTATTTTCAACTGATTGCTTTGGTTCTGCTGTTTGTGAAAATATACAAAAATATGCATCTCTGAGGACTAAAATTTCTCTAACCAAACAAAATTCAAATTAAATGTAAATCGGCATTAAGCGAAAGTTGATAAGGACTGATACAAAGCAAATGTGCCAGCTCGAAGATAGATTAGGGTAATATGAAGAAGAAAGATGCCTATTCTGCTGGCTGTGATATCAGATAATAGGTGATCACGCGAGGAAACTTGGTATTCACAGCAGAAAAGAGTGGAATGTGATTTGCATTCATTCAAACCTAAAGTGATGACCTTTGCTGTTCTCTTGTGTTACCCTCTGTATGAACTCTCAAACAAAGGCAGGATTGCTTTCATGGACACAGACACGAATTGTTGAGTACATCCTCAACAGGAAGAAGAGAATCAAAGGTATAAAAAAAGGCTCAGTTCAGCTTTGGGGCGCTGTCTAGAATGAATCCTGATGACACTATTGTGCTACAGACAAATATGGGATATGGATTGGAAAATTTAATATTTGAGAGGCCTAGCGCCCAAAGTTCAATGCATGACCAGGTCTTTGACCTCATATAATGAAATGGTTGCTAGATGAGATAAAATGACTTAAAAAAAAGCTACCATGTATTTAAAGAATATAGCTCATATGAGTCTTTATCACTGATGAGCTGAAATGGAGGCTTGCTGTATCTGGTATACAGATATATTATCCTCCTCCTCCTCCTCATCTTCTTCTAAGAACTGGTCTATGCAACATTTGCAGTCGACTGTGGGTTTCTAAGGGAAACATTTCTGCATGAATTTATAATTTTGAAACGTGCATGTCAGTTTTTTTTTAAATATTACTAGTAAATTTCTATTAGACATTGAATGCTAACAACATTATTTTGGACAAAACTGTTTAAGGGTGTATTCACAGCCATTCTTTACCAGATATCCTGAGGAGAAAATTAAGCAAAATCCATATTTTATACAAAATCTCTCACGTCAAGTTGCTAGTGAGGCTCTTGAGGGCAACATGAGAACTGGCATTACAATGCTTTGAACTAACTCTGCCCTTCAGACTGTATCTGTACAGATGGATTTCCAATTATGCTAATACCATAACAAGGGTTACTTTGTCTAATTGGAAAAAGACTAAGAAAATGATAAAGAACAGAACAGATAAACACAAGACAGAAACACGAGGTCAGTTTTTGAATTGAATGAGCTCGGATCCTCTTTTATGTGAAGCATGTATCATCCACTCATAATGAATGAAAGGGAACTGTCTAGAATAAAAGAAGACATTTTGTATAATTTGAACAAGTCCTTTTATCCTCATTGTTTTTAATTCTGAACAGCTATGCATTATACTTTACAAAAAGATTGTAGCCAATAAAGAGAAGAGTAAGTAAAAGAAAATAGCTGCAACAACAAAAGCAAAAGTGAACCTCATGAAAATGTGTTGTCAACAGCATTCTTTAATGTAATGAGGACAAGAAAAAGGCAAAAGGAAATAATTACTAGACTCCAGGAGCAGCCGTTTACACAAGACTTCCGCTGTGCCGCAGGACTGGCAACTTGTAGCGCTTTTTGTGACCCAAAAAAGGCCTCAGAAAAATATGCTGCCTACAGTTTCATCAAAAAAAAAAAAAAAGGAAATGCAAGCCACAGCAAACGTACTACTGCTTAAAGCAGGTTATAAGTGCTGCCCAATCGTTGTCCTGCTAGAAATAAGTGCAGTGTTCAACACCAATCACCACAATGTTTGACCACAGAGATTGCGAAGAATTAAAGGAATTGCACCACACTGGTTTGAATCTGAATCTCTATATCATAAACTCCAATTGGTTCATGTAAATTGGGAGTTTATTCACATACAAATGTCACTTAGTCCCACAGGGCTCTGTGCTGGGATCAGTTGTATTTACATTATATATACTTCTCTTAGCAATGTTATTAATAAACACTGAATATTTTTTCATTGCTATGCAGACGATAACCAGCTTTAGTTTCCATAAAACCTAATAACACACTAATTAGTAAGACTAAAGGCAGGTACTCGGCCCTAAAACGTATATGGTGTCTGACTAGACTCTTATTTTAGGTGGCATTTCTTAGCCTTTTGTAACATTATCGGGAACCTTTGAGTCATTTTTTAACAGGATATGTCCTTCATTGTGTAAATAAAACAGATATGTAAGATCGTCTTCTTTATTTGTGCAGTATTGCTAAAATTAAAAATATCCCGTCTCAGAGTGACGCTGAAAAACTGATTTAGATATTTTATTGCAACTCATTTTCATCAGGTTGAAAAGCCTTCAGAATGGCACAGTGGAGGGTAATGACAGGGACTAGAAAGAGAGAGCATTTTTCTCCCATATTTGCGTATCTTTATTTGCTCCCAGTTAAATCCAGAATTAAATTTGAAATCCTTCTCCTCACATGCAAGGTTTTACTTGTGGTCCTTAATGTATTGAAAAGTAGAATGAGAGGCAAAGCCTTCAGCAATCAGGCCCCTCTCCTATGGAACCGGCGAGACAAACACTCTCACTACTTTTAAGGTTAGGCTTAAACGTTTTCTTGTGGATAAAACCTATAGGTAGGGCTCGATCAGGTGACCCTGAGCCATCACTTTGTTATGCTGCAGTAGGCCTAGGTTGATGCAGGCCTACCCATGATGCCTGGGACTTTCTTCTTCACTCAACTATTTTCACCACTACTTTGTTTAGAGGTTCAAACCAGCATTAGTAATTAACATCTAGTTTTGCCTTCCATAGTTTGCCTTCTGCCCTGTGTCTCTTTGCCGTCTTTCCCCTAACCCACAGCTCATCACAGCAGATGGCCGCCCCTCCCTGAGCCCACTTCTGTTGGAAGTTTCAGCCTGTTAAAAAGGAGTGTTTTCTTTTCCACTGTCACCAAGTACTTGAACATAATGGACTGTCTGGCCCCCTATGAGTCAGCACTATCTAATATTGCAGGCTGTTTACCTTCAAGGTGTTTTATATTGTAAAACACCTGAGTACTGCTATGTGATTCGGTGCTATATAAATAAAACTGAATGAACTGAGCTGAATAAAGAGTTAGCAGAGAGTCTCACATTATTATTAAACAAACTCGAGCCAACAAGCAAAGTATTAACTGCAAATATATAATGATTACAAATGTACTTCTTTCCCCTCAACACTTGTAAATCCATATCTGTTTAAGGATTTAAATTTTGTTTTTTGCTTTTGCTGTAATACCCTGAAAAAGAGAGTAAAATCTGCCAAATCACATCTTTGGTAATAAGTGAAAAGATTTTTTGTTACTGCAGAAATTGACAGAAAGCATTTGCTAACATTACATCTTTATACTATGTAGCACCTACACACCAGCTGTTTTTAATGAGTATTTTTCCATTAGTGGGTGTTTTTTTCCCCTATTAATATTAATTTCGACATAGAAATAAGGAGTTTCACTAGTGTGCTAGTCTAAAACCTATGTGTAAGTAATCCATATTTGGCATCGTAAAACCAGGATGGGTTTGATTAATTTTATTAATAACTCATTCATTGTTTATATGGACATTCATTTCTTAAATCCTAGACTTCTTTTTGGAATTACCACCTCCAAGCTGTAATGACAACAAAAACAGGCCAGATGAGATTTGATTGACTGACGTGTCCACCAAAAACAGACCTCAGTATAGCAACGTTGTACATGTAAATTGGAGCAAGCTGTTGCTGTATAATACTCATGTCATTGAAACTACTCTAAGTATTCTCAGCGGTGCATCTAACAAATCTGTCACAACAAAAATGAAGTACAACAATGAGACAATCCATTCAAGTCATAGTGGGGCTACATTTTACATTCCCTTAACTTATAAATATGAGGGGGAAAAAAACGTGTCTGCCCAGGCTGTGTTTCAGATTTATCACAATTCTTTAATATTTTACGATCTATACTTGTGAATCTTTTTTTTTTAATGGTTGTAATTTGTTACAGATTTGAGTAATAATTCTCTCCATGGATACTGGAGCTACCCGAGCAGTAGTCTTACAGCTCTAAAAGTACATCTTGATGTGTCATTTCAGAATGACAGGCCAATGTTTTATAGTGGAAAAGAAGGAATAGTCAGAGAGAAGATAGAAAAAAAGAAGGCTTAGTATATAAAGGCAGACAATATGGGATATGGATTCATAAAAAACGTGTCATCTCCTGTAATTACACAAGAGTATGTGTGCATTTGTGAGACTATGAAAGAGAAAAGAGCGCAGGGGTGGCAGCTGTAGTATTAATTAGGCAGGTGAGATGAGTGGACTGCATCATTACATTGGCAATTAGAGTGCAGTCTATTTTTCTAGCATGCCTCTGGGTCTGAGAAAGAAAGAAGTGGAAATGGAGAACTAGTTGGGAGACAGAGTGATGTATCAAGGAATAGATTGAGAAAAGCTGCCGGGAGAGAGATTTAAAGGGAGAAGGGGGTGTTATGTGCTTGCAAGTCATGAAAAGGATTTATCGCTAATCCCTCCAGTGATAGTCAGCTTCCATGATCTCCACCACCTTACCAGTCAGTCACAGAACAATGTGATATGGTAATATAATGCGGCCGATGTGACACATTTCCTAGATATGCCTTTCCTTTCGCTGCATTGATGTCATCTTACAGTTGGGTGATGGATGACTTAAACTCTCCTAGAAATGAACAGATGCATTTGGATGCAACACCCCATTGTAATACACAGCAATTCATTTCCCCCTCTGGTGTGCACACAAATACACTCCATAAAAGAGTCATATACAAGATGCTAAGAAGTTCCTGGTAATTGCTGAAAATAAGAAGTAATGAGACCAATAATACTGCAAAAAGTAGGGCACACCCGTCTTTTACCTGGATAATGAATGGGCTCCCAGCGTGACTCTTGCGCTAACAAGTACTCTACTATGGGATCACATGTTAAACAATGCTAATATCTGTGAAGGTTCTCAGTCATCCAGGTCATCGTAGTCTAAGGAGCTTGGAAAGAAAAACGTCTGGATGTTTCTGACGTTTCAACTCTCATCCGAGAAGCTTCTTCAGTTTTAAGAGCAGCTGGTGGAGAGTCCCAGATTTTAAGCCCTATAGGAGTGTCCCCAAGAGGGTCATGAACCCCCTATTGATCCTCTTCTTAATCCCACGAGCCAAGGTGTGAAAACGGGTGTGGGTCACAATCAGCCATGGTTTCTGAATCCATTGTGAAACCTAGCCCCACCCTATCATGTGATTTCCTGAGGTGAAATGGCCCAGGATGTGAGTTAAGGCCTCTGGGAAGGGATCTCAAAACTGGATTATAGATGGCAGACAGTTGGATGATGGCATGTTAAACAATGCTAATATTTTACATTTGGATGAATGTCCAGATCACGTTTGAGTTTTCATTGCTTTATCCAATTTTGTGACTACAAAAACCCCTTAAAAGAAAAAACCACATTAGTTATTATTCCTTCCTTATTTCCTTTCTTGCTTCAACTCCATTTTCAGTGTCAAAGCTTTTAAAGAAAGTAGAAATCCAACCGCAGTGGGCATTCCTATGGGAAAACTGTTGGACACGAAATGAGCTTTTTGTCAAGCATTTAGATGCATTTCAGTCACTCAGAAATGTGTTGCTGGGGTCTGAACAAGCTCTTCTCCTTGGGGGATCCATGGTTTGGATGAACAGGCCTGTGCCGTGATGTCTGTGCTGGTCAGGCATTACAGTGAGTGGGACAGAAAGCTGGAGGGAGTTGGCCGCAGTGACTTTGGTTCTGTCACACCAAGGTCTCCACTCTAACTCCACTATAATGAGCCTGTCAGCACGGTGTGAGCCATAGGAGATAGGCTGCCCCCCATCAACCCAGTTTCACAGTCAAGGATGAGTAGTTCTCTCTCTCTCTTTCACCATGTGTGTGTGTGTGTGTGTGTGTGTGTGTGTGTGTGTGTGTGTGTGTGTGTGTGTGTGTGTGCACGTACACTAGAATTGTTTATGGTCTGATTGTTTTTCTGAGCTTTCCCAGTAAACCTGTTGTCATCTTTGCAGGTGATGAGTGCTTTTATCTTTGAAAAAAGGGTGCTCACTTGACCTTTATCATGATCCAGGCCTGTCATACAAATATTCAGCTTACTGATACTGAGGCATGCTTTCAAGCAAAAACACTGCTGCAATGTTATTAACTGACTGGCTAAAAGAAACAAACTACCAACTGTAAGAAATCTAATCTGTGATGTTTAGTTCTTTAAATCAGTAAATATGGGAGAAATGGGACTAACAGTGAAATGCATCAACAAAATAATTTGCTATTTGATAAATTTGAAAAATGTATGTATCGATTTATTTCACAATATCTGGATTATCATAATTCATTGTTCACCTGTCTTATCAAAACCTCCCTGGAATATCTGTAGCTTTTTAGTATTAGTCTTGTGACTAAGTCTTGACTAAGCTCCCCGTCAACTTCAGGATTCACTTTAAGTTTCTGGTTTTGACTTTTAGAGCACTTCATGCACAAGCGCCAGCGTATACTGGAGAACTTTTACATCCATATGTCCCCACCAAGTCCCTGAGGTCATGTGATCTGGAGACAGAGCAATTGCACCGGACTTTGGAAAAGTAACTAAAAACTATGACTAATGACTGATCATGTTTTGCTATATCAATAAAAAGTGTATATATACAGATGAGGGACTGTTTACACAAATTTACAAGCGTGTTGTGTACATAATTCCCTTGCACATTAGCTTTGAGCCAACAATAAAGTCCAATGTCAACCAGTCATGAAAACAGTCACATTTCTCAGGGTGCAACAAACTGCCTAGACTATGGGTACCTTCACTTGTTAGCCAGCTAGTTAGCTGATAAGCATGAATATTTATGTCACTCTACATCGTTAGGTGATACTACAACCAAACCAGCTAAATCAGTGTAGATGAAATGACAAGTTTTCTCTTCTGTAGTGGGAAATTTGACATTCCTGCCTTAAATAAACAGTTTTTACATTTATTTTACTGCTGAGTAAAAGAACAAAATGTAACAAGTCTTTTTGACTCTCATCATTTCAGAAAATGTCTACAAATTGGAAAAGGACAAACGACTCCCTACATTGTACTCGCTGGTGCTGTGTTGGTGTGTGTGTGAGTGTGTGTGTGTATCTAGTGTGTGTGTCTGCTGTTTGCCTGAGCTCAAGCCTGTCTGCGTGTGTATGTGTTTTGCTATAAAGCCTCCCTGATCCAGTGTTAACTGCTCTCATAAACAAGCACCTGCCAGATGTGAGCCTCTGCCACAGAGGACTACTAGTGTCTGGCTGTGAGTGGAATCCATAACCAGAGGTGTCCTCTGCTCACTGCATCCTTTTGTCTCAGACTGATAAGGAAAGTCTAAAGCTAAATACAACTGACCTTCTGCTAAAGCTCAAGCTTTAGTTTCCTCAATAGAAATATTTCACCGCCTGTGGAAAGACAGATATAAAGATGGGCAGATACATAGGCAGGCAAGGAAAAAAAAAGAAAAAAGAGAGAGTTGTCAGCCCTCTACCAGGAGAAATCTGTTCATGTAGAAAGGCCAATATATGCTTTCAAGAGAGTTTGAAAGTTTGAAAGCCGTGCATGAAAACCACCTTTCAAATGGTTGCACATCCAGAGCGTACACTGGCAAACCTCACTTCTGAAAATGGAGAAATTCCACAACCACTCCCACCTCCTGCAGCAAAGTGTTTACAGGTGTAAAAATGGAGAGATCTTAAATTTCCCTGGCAAATCCTGTCACCTACATTTATCAAATTGTCACCTCTGGCTCTGTCCACATACAGGGCTGGACTACACAGGCTGCATCTGTGTTGGCAGTGATGGGAGTGGGCTGATCACATGAACGGGGCTGGACCAAACTTTGGACTATTGTCCCAATAAAGGCCAGGACAAATCTGCACCGATAGACAAATTTCCCCTACTCTTGACATCAAGTGGCCCAAATGCTATTCAGAACGTAGCAGGGGATATTGCACAATATTTTATTTCCCCTGCAGCCCGTCGCATGTCCTAAAATTTACTTTCTTTTGATTGCTGCCTTACTTTAAGAGCAATCTTCTTGTACCACATCCACAGAGGGTCATCATTATAAAACAAGGATATATGAGTTTGGTTTGGGGCGTTAGGTTTGATCAGTGTTATGTTTGTACAATATTTGGGTCCTTTATGGGAGAATTTGACTTTTTTTTTAAATATTTTAAGTGCTCTGGAGGGCAGAGTGCTCAGAAGATAGGTATATGGAATATTTGTAGTTTTTATGTACAGATTAGCATTTAAGCAATAATACTATCACAAAGACTGCTCTCCTCAAGGAAACACCCTGATTTGTACAAACTGTTCTTAATAGCCATTGTTGTATCAAATCAAATCAAATCAAATCAAATCAAATCACTTTTATTGTCACGTCACATGTGCAGGTACACTGGTACAGTACATGCGAGTGAAATTCTTGTGTGCGAGCTTCACAAGCAATTCAGTTCAGATAAGAACTCTTTTAACCTAAAAACAGTTTTTACCATTGTAAAAATGTGTAATCGGCCTGTAACCAAGATCCTGTCTGAGAACCTAAGAAAATAGTTTTGGTGCCTATTCTGACCAAATAAAACAGAGAGTGAATTCTTAGTATAGCTGATAGTCTGGGAGGTTATTTGCTAGTCTGCTTGCCTTTTGGACCAATGACCAGCTTTTCAGTCCTTCTTCCACAGCCAGGATATCTGTACTGTTGTAAAGCATTATTTGTGCAAAGCTAATAAAATTCATTAGATGGACGGAGAAGAAACTACTTCTTTAGCTAAATTATTAAAAGCCACACTGGATTTTGTGCAAACTCCACATGTTGATGATTAATTTGACAGAGATGCTTTTAGAGACACATGGTTTAACAAGATAGTCTAACAAGAAATATCAAGAGGTTCATTTTGTCTCCTTTAATAATCTAAAAAAAATGTTTTTATAACTTAGGTACTACTCACAATATTAAATTCTGTCTCGTATTAGTTCTCTCTAAACACTATGTGTCTGACTTGTATTGCGCAGTGAGTTGGCACCTGGGACACCTAAACACTGTTTAGTTTCAGTATTCTATGATAATGCTCTCTGAGCTGCATGGGGGGAGAGACTGACAGTGTCTCTGTGCAACACTGTGTTTCGCTGTTGGAAAGATACATAATTTCATCTTATTTCAGTGATGAACAGTGAGAGTATGAGGGAAATGACAACTGTTATTACACTGAATATCTCACCCACATGTGAATACACACCACTTTGCACATGAAAAGCTGTCACGTGTGTGGAGTAGAATAATATACACGCGTGCACCTACGCTAAAATTATCCAGTGTGATATGTGTTAGAAGATCTGTTGAGCCGATCCCAGATGTAACTTTGCCAAAGTTACCATGACAATGAACGTGCACGAGTTCGATAATTCAGACTGCTCAAGTCTCCCCAAGTGCTGCACGCTGTCATGACAACATATCCGGTTAAACAGTATTCTTGTTTTGTTATGCAGCCTCTGTGGGCTGTTTATGAATCATTCACAGCTATTTATGACCCTTTGAAAAGCAAGTCACGGCTAATTTAGGGCAGAACGCCCCACACTCATTGGTTGTAAATGTGTTATTGTGGCATGCATGGAGAGATATTCTAATATAATAGGCTGGTTAGTGGAAGTGTGCCAGAGTTGCATGGTAAAGTATTCTGGCAGTGAAAATGGGCTTTTCTGTCACATAACGGTTAGACAGGTTGCCTTTGAAAAGGCCTGGTGTTAGAATTTCCTGCTGCCATGAAACACACATTGAAACAGGCATGCTGTACAATGGAGCACGTTATTGCTTCAGGGTGAAAAAGACAGATTGCTTTTTGCGAGCTAGATAAAGAAAGACAAATGAGAAAGATGGAACAAAAACAATATTCGCCAATCTAGCTTTCTAAAAATAATTGGCACTAAATGGCATTCCTTGTTGAAGCCTATAGACTGGTCCTCATCATCCAGGCCTCAGGCCCAATCTAACACTGTATACTCCATGTCAATAACCCATTCCCAGCCCGAGCTGCCCCTCAGTGTAACAGATTCAACTCGATACTATGTGAAAACAGAATAAGACACTGATCTAGTTTTGGTTTCACACAATCTTCAGGTGTAATTATCCCTTTGGCATGAGCACTGCAGTCATTATTTCTATGGCTGCAAGCACCGAGTCGGGGAGGATTTTCTCTTTTAAATTCCTAAATTCCTGAGTGAACTTTTGACCCAGCCTGTCGGTAATTGGGCTGCTTATCAACACAAGTGTCATGTTAAGGTGTTTCCCTGCTCAACAGGATGCTAACAGTCATTAAAAATGTTTGGAGGAAAAAAAAGGAGTTTATGACAGCAGTCATTAATTTTAATTTAAGGAAACAGCCATGATTTGGACTGTGCAAGAGTTGAATTGATTGCTTTATACTGTAAAGTAAAAGAGAGTTAAAGGCTGACAGATCATTTTGAGGAGCGCTTGATATTCTGTTGTTGTGCGTGGGGAAATTCTCTTTTATTTGAGATGCAAGATCCACACACATAGAATATGTGCACAGTATTACCATGCCTAACACAAACATGATGATTAGCATTCAAGTGAGTCTACAGAGACTTTGCAGTTGTAAGTGGCATGTTGACTGCAATCAGAAACGTAATTATAAATTTTCACACCAATCTGTCACATTCTTGAAGGTTAGAGCAGTGACGGTTGGCCAGACAACGATCGTTCAAAGCGCACCTCCAACCCCCTCGAATACAGCGTCCTTCTCACACTGTCTATTTTTTTTCCTTGACTGTAACCTCAACAGGCACATAATTACACACAACTCCTCCGCTCACAACCTTGGTGCTATTTCTGATTCATCTGTCTGTAACACATATCAAGGCCACCGCCAACACAGCTTTTTAATTTCCCACCTGGGCAGTGTCCAAAGTCTGTGGTATCTTTGGAAACAATATCCTAACACACACATTTATGTCATCCCAAATTGTTTTTCTCTGCCTAAATCAGCTAGCAAAGAGCAGCGAATAAGACAGATGGCATGGGCAAATTATTTCATTTTTAATTTCTGCACGGGCTGCAGACTCTTATTTTAACTTACATATTGTTAACTCAGCCTTCATACACAGGCAACATCATTAGTCCACAGACAGAGTGTGTTGCTATGTGCCTTTTAAGTCTGATATAATTAGCCAATCCTGGCTTCAAATGCTGTTTCAGTTCCCAAAGGCAAACGTAAACAGAAGTACCATACAGGTTTAAAAAAATGAAACTCACTTAACTCAGAAAGTAATCATTTAAACTGTTCTCAAGCAAAACGTCCCAGCATCCATGACAAAGAGGATTTATGAGGCTGAGCAGAGTTTCAGAGATTAGTATGCTAGCTAGCTAGTAGACAGCTTGTATAAATCATTTAGCTGAGATATTGAAAACTATACCAAGTCATCACTAGTCCAATAGAAACACAGCAGTACAAAACAATGCCCTGTTCAAGTTTAAGGGTCAGGGTTCAACTGCTCTCAAGAGGTCAGTCAGTTAGTTAACATAGAAAGATGGATTGTGAAGTTACTAAAGCTCTGTGTTTTCAGCATTACCATTTTGGAGTATTTGATTGTGACATGGAGCATGCATGCTCATTGGATAAAAATCCCTCAAAATAGTCAGGAGGGGGAGACAGATTAAGGATAGCAAGGGAAAAAAAATGATATACAACACCTGCTGTTACCAATTTGACAGAGACAAGTGCCGATCTGCCTGTATGTCTCGGTAAAATGTAATTTCTATACAAAAAGTCTTGTGTCTCCTTCCTTGAATAATTTTGTAGGTTTAGCTTAAAGGGTTTCTACACATGAACAGCACAAACATAAAATTGGACAACGGTGGATTGGCAAATGAAAAGCTTTTTGGGACTTGATTCTTTTCAAAAAACAACACATCCAACTCTCACTGCGGTGGAGACTTGGATTCAGAAACTGTATTATTCACTTTCAATGTGTTGCTGCTTAACGAGGCTGGCACCTTCTCGTCTCTGGAGTAATTAGGTTGCAGAGCTTTTTCCATTTACACTTTCTTTTCCGGAATGTCCCATCACACATTTCTTGGAAAAGGTTACTTTTATCACCTCATTTAATACCAGGATTAGAACACATGGGTTCATTATAACCACTCTGGCGGTTAAACACCAACCAAGATGATGCAGTTATGAGCTGCTATTGATGAGCTGCTTAGAAGTAGGGTATCAAATAATGCAAATATCAGCACTCTGCTTAATCTTAATTTCTTTTTCTTTCTTTCTTTTTTACATAAATACTTGAAATAAGGCAATATAATTCAAAAAAATAATATTTGTACATACTTCCTAACAGCAGCAAAACAAGCAGCAAAAATGGATGCTTCTTACCAAAATATCAGAACAGGGGGAAAAAGAGAAAATCTAAACCCGATTCCTCCTGTCAAATTAAATGAAAACCTTAGCTTCTATTCGAGGATATACTGTTATGTCATTTTTATTGAAAAGATACTGTACTTTTTCAAACATCATTATAACTTACTTTTGTCAGTTCAAGAGGGACAATTATTCTTGCCTGAAGGGTTTAAATTCCCTAATGGGCTTGTAAGAAGTGACAGACATGTGTTTCTATAGCTTATTATAGAAAATATCATAAGTGTTACTATGGAAACTACAGTGAGACCTCACCCCCTTTCTGTCCATACAGTAAAAACACTTCTACCATAGGTTGGAGACGTCAAAGGCTCTCTCCAAACTCAACATTTGATAGGCCAAAAAAAACCAACCAAACAAACAAACAAACAAAAAAATCAATAGCATAGTCTCTGTTAAATTTTGTGAGGCTATAAGAAATTCTCCTAATTGCATTATGTGCTGGAGGTGCAACAATGAATGTTATGTCTTTGAGCTGTTAGTGCTGCTGAGCTGGGGTTATTTTTGTTTTAGACTGCTCTTCCCTATTTTTCACAGAGCACAGATCACTTTAGGATCTCCTTAGAAATTGCACTGCAGACCCCATGACACATTTCCAATATATCCTGTCTTCAGTTTAATGAAAAAAGAAAAGTCATCAAATAAACCAATCCAGATATTTTAGCCACAGAGACACAGCATGATCTAGTAATAAGGAAATGTGGTTTAAAATAAACCAGAGAAAATAATGACACGAGCAATCAATCAATTAATCAATACTTTTTCTGGCTTTCTTGGATCTTTTGATCTTTTTTTCGCGGGTCTCTACCCTGCTCTGTTTGTCCATCTGTCTCTTGGTTTTATTTATGTCTCCCTTCTTTGAAATAACCTCCATGGCTAATGATCTGCCATGACCTCAGCGATCTTTAATTGAATAATAAATGAGCAGATCTTATCCAAGGCTCATCTGCAGCAGACTGAACACACACAAACAAACACGCGCACAATGCATCCTCCAAGGTCATGCATGAAGAACAAACTCTGACTTGGTGTTGAATTTCCAAAGGTTTTAAAGTCATATATTGTATTCGTGCTACTTATGGGAACTTAAACTAACAATAACAAAATGTTTACTTGACTGAAATCCTTTTCAATCTCCACAAATCAGTATTTGCTATAATGCCAAATAATGTTTAATGAAAAACTTTCCCTAATTTCATTAAACAAGCTCTGATAAACATGCTGGCTGCCCAGAATTCTATGGTTAGCTTAACAACTGATCAGGACAGCTGATTATCATATGTGTGAAGGATAGACAGGATTATCTCAATGTAGACCAAAGCAGAGAACAAAGAAGAGTAATTACTTAGGTAGAGGGAAAAAAACCCATAAATCTAACTTCAGGTAGATCAACAAGACAGTTTCCTACCAGTAACACCAGAATAACAGCAAGGATAACTAGACTCACTACTGGTTAGTGCAATCCCATCTTTGAGAATATTTGGCTTCGCCATCGTAATGTCTTGAAATCAGATAGAACCTGAAAAGTGGGCCTGACTGAAAAACTGAGATGCTTTGCACATTCAAAATTGTCAAGGTTAACCAATGGTAAAGCTTGACGTTCTTCATATTTTTCTTGTTACCACTATGTGAAGTGTGATTTACAGAATAAACACACTAGTGAGCAAGATCATGAACTTCTCAGGAAAATGTTTACTGAGGTCATAAATGAGCTGTTTTTCAATAGAGGTCTACACAGTCAAGAGAATGTAGTCAACACAGACCTGAAAAATGGGAATAGAAACGCCCTATAAAAGAGTCACACTCGAGCAAACACAGTTTTATAATTATTCTTCCAAGTGAATGAGGCTACTGCAGGCTAACTTGGATCTGAAAGTGTAAATTCAGTGTGCAAGTGCAAAGGGTGGCCGAGTACACGGTGGTCCTTGGTGGGCGAGTTTCTGTGGCAACTTGATTACACAAATCTCTCAGTAAGTAAGATGGAAGCTGCACAATTAACTTGAACAACTGAGGAGCAAATAATTCCCATAAAGAGGGATCTCACTTAGCATCAAGGTCAAGAAAAAAACACTGGCGACCGTGTGTAGGTTATGAATATGGAAAGTTGTTAGAGAAAGACATGAGAGGAAGAGAGAGAAACTGTGGCCAGTCCAGCACAACGATCCAAGGACTGGGGGAGGAAGCTGTTTTATCAGAGCTGTTCAGAGCCCAAATTACAGCCCCATAACCATGCTCCCACTCCCTGATCAACTTAATGGGCAGACTGGGGCTCTAGGCCCTCTGCCATCCTCATGCGCGTCCACACATGCGTGATTACACATGCACGCACGGTTTCACACACAGTATGTACACATATAACTGAATCAAGCCACTGGAAGCCAAAGATATCAAGGAGGGATGGTGGTGGTAGTACTGGGGGTAAGATGACAAAGACAGAGAGGAAGAGAGCGTGTGTGTGTGTGTGGGGGGGGGGGGATTTGGACGAAGAGGATGAGCCGCCAGCTGCTGGGAGGTTTGGCATGGATATGACAGAGCAAGGCTAGCCATGGGGCGTGACAGCATCTACACTAAGTCCCCATACAAACAAGTACACACACACACACACACACACACACACACACACACACACACACACACACACACACACACACACACACACACACACACACACACACACACAGTGCATGCTCAGAGACACATCAATCCATGACTGCCAAGCAGCAGGAATGCTCCTTCGCTTGTTACACTGTGAGTGCTAAGTGACCTGCATGTTTAATGTGTGTATGTGTGAGGGTGCCTGTTGGTCTTTTGACCAACGTTGGAAACACTTCTGAAGCGGACAACTCTGAACTGACACACAAATCACAAAAAGTTGTTAAGCTATGCAAACATTTATTTTAGCAAATTTAGAACAGAATTAGCAATCCAAAATAATTACAACCTACAGTCAATTTAAGAAAAAATTCACACTTTTTGTTTAAATTTCAGTTTTGAACAGTCCTGCACGCTTTACTAGAAAATGCATTTTAGTCTGAAATCAAACCAACAGACTGAAACTTCAAAACAACAACAACAAAACTGTGCACTATTATCTAAAAAATTAAGCTTCCTTTATGTAAAAGCAGTTGCAACAATGATGTTGACATGGCACAATGAAAATTGTCATCCACTTACCAACAAAATAAAAGAAGTACTGTTAACTTTCCCATCCTGCAAGTGACTGGTGACTAGACAGTAACAGACCATTTTTATACTTTCACATTATGAGTTTAAATGGTTGATGGTGTCACAGGTTTTTTTTTACTTGGTGGTTTGGTTTAGCCTCTGTACATACTTGGCTGGACACTGAAAATAGACTTAGGCAAAGTTATTTGGGTTAAATTATGCTATTTACCATATTCACCCTGCATGTTAAAGAGCAATTCTATGCTTTAATGCTACCTAATGCATTTAAATGTGACTCGGACGTGACCAGAGCTGAATGAGACCCATCTTACCGCTGCTATAATGTGTTGTGGAATTGCACCAATGGCAAATAATACCTTCTGAGTATCTCTGAGTTGCCAGCAGTGTTGACAACACATAAAATATTTGAAGGCCCAAAAATAAGAGTGGGCATAAGAGTGTGAACCATAATGTTCGTCTTCACCATTGCTTTGAATGCAAATGCAGCAAAGGTTTCTTATGTCTGGTATTCACTGGAATCACATCAGTCCTCCACTGGCATCTGGCACAGCATCAAAAGTCAGGAAAACTATACATTAAACTGGATCCAACTAATCATGTATGAAGGTTATAGTATATTAAATGGCCGTGAGTGGTAAACCCCCAAAGTAATTGGGCCACTTAACCTCTCCTTGGTGTTTTTTTTAAATTATTATTATTTAATGTATAACGGCATTTCACTTCACCAATTTCCACTATCAAGCATTGGGCCTTGAAATAAATGACATCCCTTATAATTTTTTTTTTCTGCCCTCCCACATCAGCCCTGTAGATTGGATTTATTTATCGGTGCCTTTGCTTCGTGCCTTCACGCTGTCTGTTGTTTTGCTTTCTCAGTTTCTATGCGGCTGTTTGGAACCCAAGTCGAGAAACACAAGGTCTCGGGGGAACTGCATTTTTTTTTCTTCCATACTCTTTCATATTTCTTCTTTCTCTGTCTCTGCCCGTCTCTACAGGGCTGTTAAACTCCCCAGCAACCTTCACATGGTTGCCATAGTAACCACATATCCACCCTCACTTTGTGCATGAATGTGTGTTTGTGTGCATACGTTCTGGATTCAGAATATGAGTATGTGAAAGTGTGTGTGTGTAAAAGACCTCAGCAAAAGTACTACTTTTCTAATATATCACATCTCTCAACACACACACACATATGCACAGACACACACTCTCATCAAGAGGTAATTCCAGTATGCACTAAAAAAGAAAGTTTATACTTATCTGCATTCATATCTTCCCCTGTTTTTATTCACTGTGCTATGCCCTCACTGCTTCCATAGAACTTAAGAGGGTAAGTAGCACCCAGGTGCTGCTAATCAAACCCAAGCTGGTCTCGCACATTTAGATTAACACAATGCCAAGGAGGAAAGACGTCAGCAAGGATCTTAGAGAAGCAACTATTGCTGCCCCGGGAAGGTTTAAAAGGCCATTTCAAAACAATTTCAAGTCTATAACATTCTGCAGTGAGAAAGATCTGCATGTGGCGCTAAGACGGTCGTTAATGGTCCCAGGAGTGGATGTCGTAGCAAGTTAATTACACGATCAAACTGTGCAATGCTCATAATGCAAAACCTCTGATCTGACAGGCCTCGGTTAGCATGTTAACTGTTAAAATACATGAAAGAAAATTAGGGAAAAAAGATGTGGCAGGAGAAACGCTCTTCTCTCTAAAAAAAGAACATGGCAGAATGGCTTTGGTTTGCAAAGTTGCACCTGAACATACCACAACACTCCTAGAAAAATGTGTTTTGGATGGAAGAGTCCAAAGTGGAGAAGATGAATAGCAGATCAGCATAAACATCTCATGCCACCACACAGGTAATGATTTGGGCTTATTTCACACTCACAGCACCTGTGCACCAAGCTGACCATGAACTCCTTTGTATAGCACAGTATTCTAGAGTCAAATGTAATGGCACGTATGTATGGAGGTATGTATTTGGAGAATGATCTCAAGTGCAGCAGTAAATCTAAAACAGAATGGCTGAAAAAGAAAAGGATAAAGGTGTTGCCTTGGCCCAATCAAAGTCCAGACCACAACTCCAAAATGCTGTGGTGGTACCTTAAGAGAGCTGTGCATAAACTAATTCCTGCAAACCTCAATGAAATACAGCAGTGTTGTAAGAAGAGCATGTAAAATCCTTCCACAATGATGTAAGAGACTGAAAAGCCCTTCAGTTGCTTATTTATTTTAACGGTTGATCTACCAGGTTGACCCATCCATCCATCTTTTTCCCCAGCCACACTTTCCAGTTTCTCACGGGGAATGCCAAGAGAGTCCCAAGCCAAACCAGACATATCTGGTTTGGGAAACAGATGGGAAAAAAAAGTTCAGAGATTTACGTCTTTTTAATGTTGTGTGTGAGGCACTGAAGAAGAATTATTTTTCTCACTTTTCAAATTCTGAATAATTTAGCGCCCACCTATCTCTCTGACCTACTCCACCTATATAATCCCAACAGAGCGCTTAGATCATCCAATCACTTGCTCCTTGCACAACCTAGGTCTCGAATGAAGTCGAGAGGAGACCGGGCCTTTGCGATCGTGGCACCTAGACTGTGGAATAACCTCCCTGTACATATTCGTATGGCCGAGTCTATCCAGTCTTTTAGATCTCGTCTTAAAACTTATCTGTTTACTTTGGCCTTTGATTCTAACTAGTTGGCTGATTTTAGCTTATTGTGTTGTTACCTATTGTTTGTTGTCCTATTTTATTGTTTGTTTTAATTGTTTTGTGTTTTGACTGACTGTGAAGCACTATGGTCAACACTGTTGTTTTAATATGTGCTATATAAATACACTTTGATTTGATTTGATTTGATTTGATATCTCCAGTGGGTTCTGGTTCTACTCTGGGGTCTCCTCAGAGTTGGCCATTCCCTGTACACCTTCAAAGTGAGGCATCCTAACCAGGTGCAACGTCAACCACCTCAACTGGCTCAGGAGTACAGCATTTTGGTTTAGTTTTTACTAAATACACATTGACACAATATAACATGTCAACTGTTGGTATTCATCTGGGGTTGTATTTATCATTTTTCTCAGAACAGCTTGTTTATTCTTATTATGTCTTGTACAAATTTGAATTATAAGAGTATATAAAAAAGATGGTAGCAAATATTAAATTTAAGGCTCCAGAACAAGATTTTTATTTGCAGTAAATAAATATATATTTATATTTTTTTCATCTACCCCAGAATAAAAATTCCTAACTGCTGTCTGAAGTCGTAATGCATTTCTGATACTAGTGCCAGAAACACAGTAAATCAGAAGCCAGATGGTGTACAGTGATTTATGTGCTTAGTCTGCAGTATTATTTCAAATGTCACAAATATAATTCATCCACTGTTTGTCGCATACTTCTGCTTCCTGATGTCTTATAGTGGTGTCAATAACATCACAGAACAATAAAGACATGATATACCAGAGATCTGCAATATTTGAATTGTGATGTATTGTAAAAATTGAATATTTTCAGGTGCAATAACAGCACAAAGACAGAGGGATTCATGAATTATTCAAACACATACACTGTTTACATTCAGAGGTTTTCACCTTGACACTGTGACACCATCACACATCCTCTGATGTATCTGTGTTTTGCATAAAAAACAGAGAGCTCTAAACACACTGACACTTAATTCCAAACTAGCCTGAATTAATCTGTCTTTGTCAGATTTAAGTGTAATTAGAGAACCATGTCTATAAACAAATCAAGAATCTAAACAAATCTGTGACTTTGTGTAGAAAAACTGACCCAAAGCAAAGAGTTTGAGGAAAGAGTAAGGTTTAAGCTCCAAAGCAAACTGGTTAGATTTAGAAAATGTTCCGTTTCTAGATAAGCTACGAAAACTCTAAATATCTAGGAAATAGCAATAGAAACTTCGGACTATTGGTGACTTTATTTTGGAAGAATTTTTGCTACTTGATATTTTTCCCACATAATTACAAGGTCAACAGCAAACCTTTGTTTTGGCAGACATTTTTACACCTAAATCCCTTCCTGTTGCAGCCCTCCCATTTATCCATCCAAGACCCAGTGGTCGAGGCATACTAGCTGATTTTCCTTATTTGTCTTTTTTCTTCATAAATAATGTGGGAAGGGGTTGTGCCCTTGATGTTGGGGCTAGATAGAAGAATGCTTTTAAATTTGTTTGACAGTGTTATTCAGAAACAGTGAGCATAAGGTACATTATATTCACCAAGAAATAACCTCTGAGCACTCCCTGCTTGTTTCCCCAAAAGCCCCATATTTCTTAAATCTCCACATCTGCATTGATGATCTGTGCTGATCCCTAAGCTAAATGCCGCTGGGCACCATAGCTTAGAAAGGAGACGTACTGTATTATTTATATGGACAAATGTTCAGCGAGGGCCTCTCTGGGTATTATGTTGAGATTATGCTCTCTAGCTATCAGGCTAAGGGCAATACAAATCTAAAGAACGGTTACTATAACAAGGGAAATTAAAGATTTCATAGTAACACAAACTAGTCAGGGTGTTCATTTCACTACTGCACTAAAATCCATTTGCAATATACAAACAACCAGCAAAATAAAATGTGTAGAGCAAGAAATTTTTACCAGGAGGTACTTCAAAACTGATCGTGTTCACTATCCGCTTAATGCATAAGTTATGTTGTTATTTGGTATTGTTTTCATTATTTAAAGGCACATCTGATATTATTTTCACAGGCCTCATAGGCATCCCTGTTTGCATGTTATTGTGTCATCCGTGTTGTGGCTTCAGAGAGAAATGACATTTCATGAATGAGAACACATTTCACCCAGCTCGCAGAAACAAACCACATCAAAAACAACATATACATATAATGCAAGTACTGTATATCACAGGCCTTATCATATCATGCAGTGATACCTGCACTACCTAAGCTGAATACGATTAGCTTATCCCATTATCATATGATGTACAGCATGCATTCATATCACAAGCATATCACACATGCTCACATCACTGGCTCAAACCCATATCACCAACACAGAAGAGCGTGCTTGCCAGTGGCATCTTCTCTTATCCTGTCGCACAGATGCGGAACATTAAAGGAGTTCACTGATCGGGCCCTAGGACGCAAAACATGCTCAGCCAATGGGATCATCAGGAGGCATCAAGTGATGGCAGCAGACAGATCATGTTACAGAGATGCAAATCATGAAAATCCAAAGTGTGTTTCTATGTGTGTGTTCCTTGATGTGCGCTTGATGTGTGTAGAAGGTTATTAAACCACACAACCGTGGGGCTTATGCACAAGTGTCAGATTATTATAAACATGGAAATGGCAACAAGAAATGCCACAAACTTTTTCCTCTTTTCTTCACCCGGCATTGTATCACACGATTCGATATTTTACATTTTTTGTGTGTTATTTTAGAGGCAGCCCACCAAACATGGTTGAGGTGTGGATTAAGGTGTCATGTTTGGATACATGGATGTGTGTGTGTGTGTGTGTGTGTGTGTGTGTGTGTGTGTGTGTGTGTGTGTGTGTGTGTGTGTGTGTGTGTGTGGTCTTTCAAATCTCCTACTACATAAATTTGTAAAATAGTAGCCATTGTGGATTCAATTATGTTGATATGTCAATTTTATGTTTGTTTACAGGCTTCTGTCACAAAATATGTGCCACGTTTACTGCACTGCACATGAGCTGCTACTTTCCTTCCCCTCGGTTAGTGTGTCAATCCTGTATTGCATAACTATCTGGAATGTGCCAGCTCTAATTAACCAGGTCAAATTCCTGCATCTGCTGTATCCTACTCAGCAAATTAAAAGCCCTCTCTTCCTTCTACTCAGGGATGAAATCCAGTGCATCTCTCTTTCCCGTAAGAGTGGTATGCCTGCTGAAGCTGCCGATGCTACTGTTTTCATTCTATATTTTTATGTTTTCAAATGTATTTCACAAGTGTAACCTACAACACAGGTTTTAAAACTCTGTTGTCTTTGAAAAATAGGTTTTACGATTGGTTAGCACTGTTGCCTGACAGCAAGGAGATCCTTGGTTTAAATGCAGGCTGGGGCCTTTCTGTGTGGAGTATGCATATTTACTCAATGCTTGCATGAGTTTCCTTTGGGTAGTTTCTTCCCACAGTCCAAAAAACAGACTTGGCTTAGCTTAACTGGTGATTCTAAATTTGTTGTAGGTGTGCCAGAGCATGGACAATAAAATGATGCAGACAATGACTATTGCAAAGAAGACTTAAAAACACACTCACACAAAACATGCTTATACTTTAAATAATCCAATGTTGGGTATTGTTCTGTGTTACTTGCTTGCAAACCTACCAGAGAACAGCTGCTGAAGAAGCCAACTCTGTTTCCCTTAATTCAGCACCACGGACAGCTACTCCGTCAAGCAATAGAAGCATTACAATGGCATCATAACTGCTCCATTGCTCTCCACTGTGGTCCTTTCTGATTCATTTAAGTTAGTATCACCAATGGCCCATGATAGACTAACAAGACATGCAACAGTTGACTTTATGAAGTGACTCAGATGATCATAATGATAATGATAATAATGTAGCATTCAGTGAATTCCGTATGTGTGTGTATGTTTGATCTCCTGAACTTATATATGCTTTTGATCTTTCTTTTTATCTATGATAAGTATCATATTTAGATATTGTACACACTTTAAACACCAGCGATCACTGTGTAATACAAGATTATGTAATTGTTTGATTAAAAGTTGTTTCATGGTTCTTACTAACCTGATTTCCCAAATTTTACATGATGTGTGTGATAATCTGGTTAGTGTGCAGAAAGATGGGAAGTAGCCCGCGGGAGTCTGATTTAAATCAGAAAATAAAGAAGTGAAATGAGGGGTTTTCATTGTGTTTTTCCCAGTTTATTTCATTGATAAATCTTCTTAAAAGAATTTACTTCGGGCTCTTTTTCTAGCTCTGTGCTGCTATTAATATATGAAGCACTTCAAATCCATTTCACTCAAATATTGAGCCATTGTAAATTTAACACTGTAATTCATCACAGTGACAAGTGTTCCAAGTCGACTACTTGGGTTTTATTGCCTCTAATTTCCAGCTTCACGAAAGATAACTTGCTCAGTTCAGATCTGGTGCTAATCAAATTATTAGTCTTCCTGTAAGCATACTGAATGTTAAACCAATCAACATGCTGATTACAATCATTTGCATGGTTTCTGTTCAAAAGGTTGGCACCACAAATAGTAACCAAGCAACTGGAGAAACCAAAGGCAAAGCTACAATTAGCTACAATTAGTTACCATTTCAAAGTGGATCAGTTGCTAAGGTTGTAAAAATAGATGAAGAACAAGAAAAAGACTGTCGAAAAAAGAGAGTTTCCCCTTTGTTTTGCTTTTTCTTGCCGTTAAACAGAGAAGGCCAAGTGAAGTACAAATAGGCTGTAATTACTGTGGCTGATTGATAGTATGTCTTATAGCTGGGAATATGCAACTTATCAAAGAGTTGTGCTTTGTACAGCTAAAACACAAAAGTAAAAATAGCAAACATAAATGCAAAAGAGCTCTGTAAGAAAGCGAAGTGAATTCGCAGCTATATTTTTGTCATTCTTCTGTGAAAATTAGTTAACAGTGAAGAAAAGAACTTACAGCAACATTAGGTCTTTGATTTAATGTTATTATAAAGCATTAACAAAGTTGCTAGCATGGCTGCTATTGACTGCAGGCCGTGACAGTATGTTAGTGTATCTTATTAAAAGTTCATGATATGTTCATTAACGTTGCCATGTCATAATCTTTTCTAAGCTAAATGTGTGGGTTTACTGCATATATATTTGTCTCTCAAGTAGTGGTTTTAGTTTGGCCAGTGTTACAGTAAAGTACTCATTAATGGGCACTTATTTAGTTGGACAACCTGCTTTTGTGAGTACTGAGATATTCTCATCATCAAAGTACATCTATTAGCTTTTCTTGGGAACTTACTGAGGATATGAATAGATCACAAGATTCTCATACACTCAAAAGCCATCAGCTCTTTTTTAATCTTAAGTACAACAGTGAATACACAAGTGACCCAATAAAATGCACACCACAATGCTGGGACATGTACACATGACAAGCTGGATAACATCATAACATCATAACACAAGGCTATACAGAAGAGCTTTTATACTGAAGGTACAAGGTGGTTGTAGCTCATGATAAAACGCAGCACTTAAGAGCACATACATTGTCAATGTCTCGACTGTGGCTGTAAGGATTTTCTGACACAAGAGAGAAGAATTTGCATATAGACTCCATGAATCATTAATAAGGAGATTAATTGATGCTGCTATTCATTAATGAGGCAGGGACGCCGAACAAGGTTTGACACGTCAGAGTGTCATGGCATGAAAGTGGATTAGTCTTGTCTAAGAAGCCAGGACACCGTTATTTTGTGTACTAAGTCCCATTTAATACTGGGGAAAACACACAGGCTTAAGTGTGTGCAAATGCGCATTTGACTTTGTGGCATTGTATCACTTGGACGTGTGTGGCCACGTGTGAGGTTCAAACGTGAGTTGGGAGCATAAAGGTGGTTTCTCTGTGGTGTGCCAGCAGCAGCCAGCAGCCAGGATTAGTGCTGACAAATGTGATTTCAGGTAAATATAAATGTGACAGCATTTTATAAAAATGACTCTTAAGTTTCTGAGCAGCAAAAACAAGGCATTCTGCCATGCATGTTTGCCCAAGTAACTAATGACAGTAGATAAGGCAGTGTTCTACTAGGGATGCACTCAACAATCTAGATTGGCCTGTATGTTGGCCAATCTATGTTGGGCTGTATTTACTACTCCACACATCAGAGATACCATAGCATGCATGGCCACTGCAAAGATACAACTTTTCTTTGCAAGTTTGCAATTCACTTGACCACAACTGCAAGATGTGGTCATGTGACTTGACACAACTGAAGAACTCCTGAATGCTTCTTTTCCTCGCTTGCTCTCGGCCTCATTATGTTTGGTTCAACAAATGGTAACATGATGTGTTGTCATCAGTTCGATTAATATCATCATCTCTTCATGTGTCTTCTCAGTTCGACTTTGTCATGGCCCGTTTGTGTTGTTATTGTGATGCTTTTTCTACAGTATTTATTCATGTTAATGATTCTTGTCTTCTGCACATTTATTGAATTACTTTGTATTTCTATGCATTTCTGGGAATAGGGATGAGGTCAAGAGATTTCCCTGTATATCTGAAAAGCCCTTTCCATTTCAAAACTGGATACTTTTATCTGTGCCAGCACAATCCAAAAATGACCCAAATTCCTTAATCCCGAAAACTTTTCATACTTGCAACTGAAGCTAGTTTAGATTTTTCCCTTTTCTGCACGTGACTTTGTCTCAGTCATTTCTAAGTATTCTGCATCTGCTTTATGCTTCCCTGCATGCAAGTCTGTATGCATCAGTATTTGTCATCTGAATTAGCAATTTAAATTGACTCAATGGCAGAATAAGGTTGAAACTGCAAATTACCATTGTTACATGTAATCACACTTCATGAACCTTCTTGTGCAAGAAAAGCCACAGCAGGCAACAGCAGCACAGATTCCAGCAAGGATAGTCATCATACACTGGCCTGTAGGCCCAAAGAAAGAGCACAGGTGCATCCCACAGTTGTGCATTCTTCCAATATTTCAAGGTTCTGGATAGAGGAGGTGAACACTGAGACCATTCTTGTCACGTCTCCTTGGATGTCTTCTGCTTCTAACCTCTATCTGCCTTAACTCCACCCCTTAACTTCACCTCCTTTTTTGCTCCCAATTCTTCTCTTCTTTTAGACTTTCTCAACTGAATAATTCAAGGCGAGGAGCAACCTCTGATCAGACAAAAGAAAAGAAGGTTTTTATTTCCAAAAGGTAATAAATAGTTAAGGAGTGGTGGGGGGTGCATTTTCTTAAGTATTTCTAGTGAGGGTTGTTCTTGAAATGAGAGTATGAGTATTTTTAACTGCATTGTTAAATGTTTTTTCTCTCTCTTGTCCTCACTTGCCATAGCCATTATATCTAATCAGCAGAAATCCTCAGTATTGAGCGTAATCACCACTCAAAATACAAAGTTCAAGCTTTAAAGACTAAAAAGTGCCAAATGCATCCTGTCCTGTATAACAATAAATCTGCAAAAGCAAAGTCACAAAAAAAAATACTGAATAGAAAAATAATATTAGGCTTAGATGATTTTCTTTTCATTGAAATGAATGCAATTATTTAGCACTTTATATTTTGTTCACCACAAATGAATGCTGGCCAGTGTCTGTAAAATTATCATCAAGCGCTGAATCATTTTCATAATCATGACATTTTTAGTGGCTGAAAGTAGAGTGTGTGTGTGTGTGTGTGCGTGCGTGCGTGCGTGCGTGCGTGCGTGTGTGTGTGCGTGCGTGCGTGTGTGTGTGTGTGCGTTCAACGTTTAAGGCATTTAAGGTACAAAATGTATTAACAAGAACATAAAGTTAAAATATTTTTCTCTTTCTTTTGCATCATGGAATATGTCTACAATGAATTCTCATATTCAAATATTGAACTGTATAAAATGTTTTTCTCTGTCTGGTATGTCTGAATCTCTATTCAGTGACAAACAAATCAGTCACCAAGGCTGAGACCTGCTTTTCTGTAACAACTGAAAAATCATTAGAAAATAGTTGCCTTCCCAAAATGTATGCATTTGTACTGCTGTGACTTTGGATTTCAGTCCTTTCATTGTTGCATATATTTGGAAGTTATGAATGTACAAATGAAATCTCTTATAAAAGTATTAAGACTTTTTGCTGTCAGATTAGAAGTTGTGGTCAAGCTGCATCTGGTTTGCTTCATTATCTCCAAGGTGAGTCTGGTACCATTTCTGGGAACTTAAATTGGGTTAACATAGTTTAGTTTATCATATGATCTCTGTGGTAAAATTGTAGTGAGGCACAAGTCAATGAACAGTTTAAGATAACTTTTCAAGATGTGTTTTCCAAGAGCCAAGGAGGCTTCAGCAACTATGAGAAGGAAGACATCTGAAACCACGATGAGAAGTCTAACTAACCAACTAGTCTGACTGAGCCTCTGAAGTCCTCCTCAAAGATAACAGAAGCTGTTAAAAACCAACCAGTGTGGTTGCATGATGAAGGAGTTTCTTTCTTGGTGGTGGAGATTTGCAGACTGGTCAGAAATGAAAGAAGAATGAGTTCAGCCCAAGTTTACAGCCATAACTTTCAGGGGATGACTTCTGGATAAGCTTCTGACTATCATTGAGTGACTCAGCCATAACCCCCATCAAAAACCCCTTCAGGACAACTGATGTTGGCAGGTCACTGATACTTTTCATCATTATGAAGTTACCATTATGAAGGCTGGGATAAACCACCCAGATGCAGGTTTGCAAAGCTTAAAGAGGCTTTAAGATTGGCTGCTGTGTAACTGCTGCCAACAGGAATTTTATAAACCATTGAATTTAGGGTCCACATACAGTTTTGTGAATAACTATTTTCAGATTTTGATTAATAATACATTTTTTAAAATAAGTCTAAGCATCTGCAGATTTAAAATGAAAACATTTAGAAACCACATATTTTATGTATTTGCTCAGCCATGTCATCCATCATGAATTGCCTCAACACCTGACTAATTCTTGTCACGTTCAATCAGACACGCGATAATGCCAGCAAAGATTTACAGTGTATTGCATTAAAAACCACAGATGCAGTTTGTTCTTTCAAGCTTCTTTTTCAGTTTTTACCACATTGAGCACCTACTTTTGTTAAACCTGTTTAAGTCAAGAGGTCACATTTTTTTACATGCCTTTAAATGCCCCATAATTTTCTGTGCCAGCAGACTTAAATGGAAGGTGAGCTGTCAGTGCAGACATGGTCACAGCTCAAACATTTCTGAGACACTATTTTGCAAACATCAGCTGCAGTCAGAATCTTCATCAATTAACTCATATGAATATTCAGAGGTATTTTGCATATCTTTACATAAATCCATAAAAACTGCTCTCCTCCCAGAGCATCTTTACGACTGTCTCTCAACTTTGTAACCAATTACAAAGCATTTCCACACTGAACATTTCCACAGCAGACATCGAGCTCACTGACAGCATCAAACTGTTCTGCTCCTCAGCACAGAGACAGCATCAGCAATCCTCATCCGTGACTTGATGTCAATCTGAATAAAACTGATTTGTGATTGTTGCATTCATTATCTTTGAAAAGGGTTGGAGAGAGAGACACACGGCGCGTCAGGTGGCGTAGTGTTTTCAAGCTGGTGAAAAATCCTTTGGGATGTTTGGACGAGAGGCAGCAGAGTAGGTGAGCTAGACCAATCTCCTTCGCAGCAGGAGTCCTATTACATGGCCTTTTGCGCCTTTCTCTTTATATGTGTGCGTGCGCGAGTATGAGTACAAGTGTATAACAGCTTTTACATATGTGTATAAAAGCTCACACACAACCCATCCAATTCCCTGTTCCTTTTTGCATAAATTGAGCTGAGCTCACTACACATAGAGAATTATAGATTATTGCATGACTTGCAGTGAGAAGCTGGAGTGGGGAAAAAAAAGAGTAAATGTCATCATATAAATGGTATTATTATGTCTGGATAATAGTTTTGTTGAGTTTTAGATTTTCAAGTCTGTTTTAGACACAGAAATATTAAACCACATGACTCTAGCAATCCCGCTAATATCTCCAACAGCATGTTAGTTGTTCTAACTTCCTGTTAAGGAAAGGTGGTGGTTTTGACATCATTACTTCTCAATGTTTGGCTATGTAGCAGAGCAGTCTCATCCCAGGTTGTTAGATACTCCCATTGTTTCTGATATACAGTGCCTTGACACACTGGCTAATATTATCTGGTGTGAGATAATGGTGGTATGTGATACCAATGTGGTACAGTGCCAGTCAGACTCATTAGATAACTACTTTTTAGCAGTTTGACTACATGTTTTTACAGTCAAGTGACAGGAATGACAACCAATGTTGAATGGCTCTGATCAGGACTACTTCCAAAACACATTGTTAGCAAACACAGTTTATTGTTGCAAAGCTGAACATCTACCACCTATAATCAGGACCCAGAAACACCACAGTTTGGGACTTTTTAAAATTGGACAAAGGACAAGTAGAAAAAATCTCAATATTTTGATCCCAAAATCGTGGAATCCTTCAGGGTCTGAAATGGGACCTCATTTTATTATTTACTACAAAAATCAATCATCAAGTTCACTGTACAAAGCATCTTTGTTTAAAACATGTTGGACCTATAGAGGTGTGATGTGCAATGTGCTAACAGATTTTCACAGTAATTAATCCCATTAACTGGCAATGCTGGCATGACGTACAGTCTCACCACCCCCACTAAACCTTTTCCTCGTGCCTTCTATGCTTTTGCATGACGTCTGTGTGGCTCAGCCATGTCCATGAACCATTCCCATCCCCTGAAGGGTCTCATTAGGTCAGTCAGCCGAGATTTGATTTATTGACCTCTTGTAAGGTATCAGATGCTTTCTGTATGTGCCTCAAAGCTGGGGGTCAACTTAATCAGCTGGCTGGAGGGATTGGGTTTATCAGCGAGGCACAACGGGGTTACGATGAATCTAACAAAACCTTTTCCTATCTTCTATAAAGTGCTATGAGACAGACAAACAGCTTCTAAAAATTGTTGCAGGGAATCATAATAATCTTGCTAACAACATCCAAACAAATGACAGTCTAATAAAATGCTACAGTGACAGTCAGATGTGGGTCAGATTAGTAGTTTTCACAAGAGCTTGGATTTATATTTGAGGAATTTATTGGGGGCATTATTTTGAAAATCACCCTGGGTGCTCTAAATGAAATTGTAAATCCATGGTAATCTGCAGGTCATGCATAGCAGTTGACATTTCAGGGCTATGTACCTTGAAATGGCTGGATTCTTCTAACTGGGATGTAAGCCTGTGATTTCATTGAAGCTGTTCTGCCCACCAGCCTTCACTCGTATAAAAAATGGTGAAAAGCAAGCTCCATTTCTGCGTCTGTGCTTGACTGTAGTCATCTGGGTTTGATTTTATTTATTTAAATAAATAAATGAATACATAAACATGTGTATTATTCCATTCTTTTATTCACTTAAAAGTAATGGAGGCAAATAAAAAGGAGAAACCAACACTGAGGGGATCTGTTGGCTCTTTGACACTGGAGGGAACATTATCCTTCCATGATTTAGAGCCACTTGCATCTTTAGAGGTAAAGGTCACTGCAGACCGATATAAAATTGCTCCGAGTCATCAACTTCATCTTATGATGAAACATTCTGAAAGAAGGGCCCTCCTCCAACATGACAAAGCCCATATCAATGAAGCATGAGAGAACACTGAATGGTTTGATGCGTGTTGACATGATGTGAATCATATGCTATGGCTTTAACACTCTTAAACCAGTTGTGCTACAGATATTGGATGAACTTGTTAGGCTCTGCTCCCACCATCATCATGAAAGCAATAAATGAGGGAATATCTTTTTCAGAATAATAGCATTTATCCTCTCACTGGTGACTCTGAGAATCAGTGCCAAGGTGGACTAAAGCTGTTCTGGCAACATGTGCGGCTTAACTCCATGCTAAGAAGCTCAAACTATAAATACAAGCAGAAGGAACAATGGCTACAAAATACAGCTAACAAAGTACTACCTCCATGCACATCACCTGTGCATCATGCGTCTTTGATACGTGACGGGTAATACATGTCTTCTGCAAGCATAGTCCTCTTAGCTCCTCTGAAAAGGGCCCTTTCTCTGTCCTTCAGATGCACTGTAGGAATTAAAACATCCCTACCGATGGCAAAGAAAGATTGATTTCCATGTCACAGGAAGGAGGGTGGAGGGTGGAGGACGTACAAAAGAATGAAATGAGAAAAGCCCACACAGAGAAAAAGTGAGTGACATAAGGAAAAGATGAACACTAACAACCAAAATAATTAATATAACCGACAACAATCAGACACCATGGAGCACATGGAGACATTATATCTTTATAGGTCACTTTGTGTTTTCCTTTTATTTGTCCTAGAGCTGTGAGTTTTCTTAATAATCAGCTCATCAGAAACCAAACATCTCACCCCAAGACTCCAACATTAAAAAAATGCTTTCCCTTTTATTGGACACTATGCTGATGTTCAATAAAACAAGTGGAATAATGAGAAATGAAATGGCACAAGATAGGTATGCAAATAAAAAAAACAAAGAGCGGCAATTAAAAACTGCAATATTCCTCAGATTTGGTTACAGTGTGGATCTTAAACTAATACTGTGCCTTTGTAGTTGTTTGAGTGAAAAACATGGAGTATACATTGAGTGCAAGAGAGATGAAATACTGCACTGATAAGATGCAGTAAATGTCTTGTTCCCACTGTGCCAATATAGAATATTTGAATTTGAAAGCAGGATAGAAAGGCGCTGGGGGAAGAGAGCGGTATTGCTTTATACCATTTACTATTTTTGTATCCCTGCAAGCTATGTAGACATAAATAACACAAAGGGGAAAAAAACCCATCGACATAAAGCCATAGGCGCAATTGCAAAGACACCCATGGAAAGATAGGCACTTGGGGCTCAGTTTATATGACTAAACAAGAAGAGAGCGACAGTGAGGGAGACCGTATAATCGTGGACGAAGATAAAGTGTTTCATGAGCAGGGTGATAAAGTGCATATTAAATTAGCCTTAGCTCTATCGATCGCTGCACTGCACCAGAAATGGATGCCTTGCATATCAGAGAGATTCAATTATACTCATATAATCAGCTTCAATTCCTAACGGAGCGCGAGTCGGACGGGAGCAACGGGTGAAAGGAGGGGAGGAAACGAAGGACATATATGGAATATTTTACAGTGACAAAATAAATCTCGAGCAGTGAAAGTAAAAAAAAAAAATCTGTCGGTTTCAAAGTGAATTACCAAACGATGGAAGAACACTTTGCTTCCATTTGTGCCCTTTCTTACCATACTTCCTATTTTTGCAAACTTGCTCTTTTAACTTCCCCTCCCTTTATTCCTTCTTCCAAAGCTTATTTCCTCTCATTACTAATTCATTAGTCATATTTATTGAGGGGGTTCACTCTAAGGGGGGATCAATGTCTTATTTACACATTTAGACAATCTATGGACTGAGCTGCGATTAACTGGCCTATAAAACCTTTACCAATACCGCCATAAATCTGCCATCAGGGACATTTGCCTCCTGATAATGTGCATCTCAATGAAAACCGAGGAATAAAATGTCTTATCGGTACAAGAAAAATTGAGTCTTTGCAAGCCATATATATGCAACAGGGGTACACTACATGAGGCAATTACCATACAAAACATTGCACCATTTGTTATTTTAAAGACATTGTGGAAGTATTGTATTTATACTGTACTAGGAAATTAAGCTAGGTATTGTGTTACGTCCGAGGGAAACTAAACCTCCCTTTGGTCAATTTTTAATAGACAATAAAGCGCTAAATGACTTCATTAGTGGATAATGAATCATTTAATAACAGTGTATCAGCTGTTTTTAAAAGATCATTTTGGAACATTTAGCTGTTCTGTATTTTAGATTCGATAAAAATGTAGCCATAAATATCATGAAATAAAGTAACAGCTGTTAATAAAAGGTTTATACAAACACCAACTAAGATGAAAGTTTCCAATGTTTAAAATATAAATTGGAAAAAGAAAATTTGGACCAAATTTGGAATTTTGGTAATGATAAAACTTTTTTTTCTTCATATAAAAAGTCTAACATTTAATTGGTAGGTCAATCGTTAAGCAGATTTTTCCCACCCGGGAAACTCCAAAGCCTCTTCTATTCAGGGCTGTTAACTGATCTATAAAGTGCAACAGCTAAGGTTGCCTTATTAAAAGTGCTACAGCTTGATGTTTGGTTCCACACAGGTCAAACTGCATTGGAAACCAAAGCTGTACAAGCCTGCGCTTGCCCACCTCAATTTGAAGTGCAACATTCAAATGCATTTACTTACATCAGCCTGCACCTATTTTAAAAAAACAAACAAACACAACACCGTCTGTTTATTTGTTTGCTCTTAATTTCAGTGATTGAATCTCTGTCATGACAGATTAGTGTCAATATGTTCTGACTCTGTGCCACTCTTATATCATTTTTGCATCCATTAAATGTGTCACACAAAACATATTACCCAAGACAAGCTGAGTACGCTCTGGCACACACATCTGTCCACTTATTTGCATGCAGCTCATATACTGGAGTGAAACAAATCCATAATACTCTCACTGAGTAAACACTGTAAATGAACGAAATGGTTGGGTATAAATGGCGAGACGCGTTTGTTGGAGTTCTGTTGCAAACACGGTGGGGAACAATAAAAATCATATAGGTTCATTTTCTCCTGGTTTGCTATAGGGTTCAGATTTGGCATCTGTTTAAAATCAAAATAATCAAACGACAAGTGTCATTAGTGCTGAAATTATATTCATGCTTTTTTCCTTCCTCAGACTCCAATCCTCTCTTTTGGCTCTGCAACTGAATTCAATTACTCTCATGCTCCCATATAATCACTTTTCATCCCTAAGGCTTGACAGTTTCCCTGGTCTGACAGAAAAAAGGCCTAATTACTCTCTGACCTTGACACTCGTTCTCATTTTCGCTCTCTTTCCTACTCCTCCTTCATGACCACTCTTTCACTCTCCTCTGCTCCACAGCAGGAAAACACCTGTTCAAAGGTGTGAACTCTGGACATACTGACAACATGGCAACATTTGTACCTTTGGCTTTCAAGCCTACTTCAACGGTTGGACATGAGCATCCACTGACACACACAAACACACTCGTTTTCATATCTTAGTGAGGACATTTCATTGACATAATGTTTTCCCTAGCTGTTTACCGTAACTCCAATCAATCAACACGAATGCCTAACTCTAACCCTTAGCCGAAACCTAACCATAACCTAATTGTAACCCTGACACTAAAATCACATTTTGAAGCTCAAAATTGCCTTCAAACTCGTCGGGACGGGTATTTTGTTCCCATAAGGGCTGTTGGTCCCCACAAGTATAGTAGCATACCAATTCTCTAACCTCACAAAGATTTCCACACACACAGAGACTAGTCTCACCATATAGGCTTCTAACTTCAGGTCTTAATTTTCTGAAATTTCATACCACAGTTATAGATGCTCTTATAGTAATTTAAGCCTTTCATGGTTTCAGGCAGCAAAAGAGGCTCATCTTTTTTTTTTAAAGAAAGACAGTGAGAGGGGGAGCCCAGGCACTCTACCTTGTTTCTGTATTTCTTTAGCTTCGCTGTTGAACATGAAGAACAAGGAAGAATTCAAACAGTGCTGTCACTGCAGTCATGCCTCCTGCACCCTGTAATCTTCTTTTCCGTGTTATATTTAATGTAAAGGAGAAAGCCCAGTAAATGGTTGATTATTTGTAGAAAGGAATATCTTTCGTCTTGGTGTTGTTGACACTGATGCTGTGATGAGCATTGTATAAAGACCGAAGGTTAACAGTTCAGTTATAACATGTAAAAAGCAACAATCTGGAAAATATTAAAATAAATGTGTCATAAATGTTAAAGATAATAAGAAAACCAATGAGAAGAACAAGAACAAGATATGATTTAAATGATTAAGCATGAGTAAGAATGAGAAGAGCAACAAGAGCTGTAATTATTTAACAATTCCTGGAAATATTGCCCTCACAATTAATGCTGTGCAACAGTTTGCTTTGCTGAATTTCTTGGACATCGGATGACTCTTTATCTCACTTCACTTATTGGATATACTGTTAAATGACCCTTAATGTTTTAAAATGTCTCTCAACTGTGGATAATTGTCTTCATAGCTGAACTGGATATGAAGCAGAACGATTCTGTTACAAACCAAAAACTCACTCCCTTCCTCATTAGGCACGAGTCACATTCTTGCAGGCATTTTTATGCGAAGGCATGCATTTATGCAGGCAAAGGAGCAGAAAGGTGTGTTATTGTGCAAAGGCAAAGAAGTGACCTCCTCACCGACCAATATGCTGTAAATATCACTGCACAGCCACTCGGGAGGTCTATGCATAATGTATACAACCACACACTTTTTTCTTTTTTGTCAATTGAGGGGACATTGTTCTGCGTTTAACTTTTTCACTGGCGATTTTACTGCAACATATTCTTGTTTTATGATGAAACATTGTGTCAGTTGTGTCATTTGACTTATGTGGAGCACCTAATTATCCAATAAATATAATAAATACTCAAGTAACCTTTGTATTATAATATGCTTCTGTTTTTCCCCTTCTCCACTCAAACCCCAACACATCACAACAGATGGCTGCCCCTCCCTGGGACTGCTTCTGCCAAAGGTCTCTTCTTTATGCTATTACAGAGCAAACCCCAGAGTCTTTACCTTAAATTATATAGAACTACGAGGCAACATTTGTGAATTAATGCTATACAAATAAAACTGAATTAAAGTGAAAGGAATTGAAATGCAGTATGTGGAAGTGGGCAGCTGGGAAACAGGTAAGTGGAGTTTTCCCAGCGTGCCAAAGCACAAAAGCATGCACTAGTTTATTAGCAACTACTGTTTCCAATTATGTAGAAAACAGCAATTTCACATACTAATCACTCAAAGTTAAGCCTCGCAACCAGCATTAGTCTAAATCTCACGCTGGCAGTAACTTTAATATAATCTACATTTTAACTCTAAACCTTAAAATCTGTTAACAGAGCAACTTGTATTTTATTAACCAATTGTCCACCATCAGTTAAACAATCAGTCCTATATCCCAATAAACTAGGAAACTAAAATGACAAGAAAAAAACCCCCTGAAAAAAAGTGGACAAATGCAAATAGGCAGTTCATTTGTCCGACTGACTGCCCACTTCTTTTACACCATGTTATCAACTTAACCCCATAATTCCCAGACCAAAATTCTACCTCTGACTTTAATATGATTAGATTTATTATGATTAAAGTTGGTGCCCAGAAAGTAGGTGAATTAGTTTAATGACTATTTAGAACTAGAGACCATAACACTTTATGTCGAGTTGAAAAACAACCTGAAAAATGTATTTTGAAAAATTTGCAAATAAACAAGATCTGCAATAATAACATAAGTCACTGGTCAAGTGTCTTAAAACCCCAAGGGGATGTTATTTACACTCACTGCATGAAAGCGTTGCTTGCTTTTTAGTACTAAGATACTATAAGCAGTGTGAATCCACTCAAACACATAAGCAGTGTGGTTCACAGTGATAACTCCATTCAGAGTGATTTAAGGCAGGGCAATTATTTTCCAGAGAGACATTTTCATTCCCTAGTTTGATTTTACTCTGTAACTTCAGATTAATTTTACTGTCAGTATGCTCACTATTTTCAACACACAGAGTAGGATCACAAATATTTCACTGTATCACACTCTCTGGAGAGCATGAATAAAGGCGAAAAACAGTCTCCTGACTGAGTCCGAGGAGACTTACTCCAGTATGGGTCTGTGTCAGTATTTTCAAAAGGGGCAGAGAAGTCAGTCGTGCCTCTGATCTTGCTTCAGGCATTTTGCTTCAAGTCATGTAAACTTGCTTTGCAGCGTGTTTTGCATAATTTTGGAAACACCTCCTCAAAGTTAGCAAAGCAGTTACCAAGCATACTAATCACTGATGGTGGCACTACAGCAAAGTAGGGCTGCTCGATTATGGCAAAAATGATAATCACGATTATTTTCACTGAAATTGAGATCTCGATTATTTGACGATATTTATTTAACAATAACAATGTATTGAATAATGGCTTTAAAGATAGTCAAAAAATAATATAAAATAGTGTGCAAATACTGATTACAGTGCAAATGTTTGCAATATAAAAAATAAATGAAAAATGTAAACATCTATGTTTAGTGAACTTCAAAATCCTGCATAATACTGGTTGTTCACTGTGTTAATTGAGCAGTGGTCTTTGGCGAGGAAAACGTTACCGCGTTAGTTATCTCCTTGTGTCTCTGGGAGCTGGTGGGATATTTAGTCGCGTTGTACGGGGTAGCGTGAATGGAGGCCTGTGAGGATGAAGCAGGTGTTGTCGTCAGTTTTTCTCTATTTTCCTTCATTGTTTGATCGTATGTCACTTTGTGAGCGGTCTTCAAATGATTGAATACATTTGTAGTGTTGCTCTGGGGTGCAGCTACGACACCGTAGCAAAGTTTCCACACTATATCTACTTGATCCACGTCTGACTCCGCGAACCCGTAATGTTTCCACACCACTGAAGTCGTTTTACCTCTCTTTTCAACCAAAGGCATTCTTTCTTCAGCAGCCATTATCCTCTCCTCTCCAAATAACTTCTGCTTAGCTTTCCAAGCTTTCCGAGCTTCCCTCGGGTCCTCTTAATTGTTGTGACGCGTGTTCGAAACGCAGAGAGGTGCGTTCGATTTGCCACACGGAGCAGCGCGAGAGGAGGAGCTAATAATCGGCTCAGTCATTTTTAATGATCGTTGAAAGCCCAGATCGTAATCACGATTAAAATTCGATTAATTGAGCAGCCCTACAGCAAAGGTGCCCTTTATAGACGATAGGTGCTTCATTACCGGACTGACAGCTTCGCTTCATATCATGGTCTGATTAAGAGGTTATGAAGAGAAAAACAAATTAATCTCTACATGTAAATGTCTGCCCATATCATCTTATATCACAATGGTTTCCACACTGGAAAGAATATGTGTATATATATATATATATATATATATATATATATATATATATATATATATATATATATATATATATATATATATATATATATATATGTGTGTGTGTGTGTGTGTGTGTGTGTGTGTGTGTGTGTGTGTGTGAAAAAAAAACAAACAGTGTACATACATCTTGATTGCCAAAACATTTTGTCAACACATCTTGTTCTTTCCACTGTGCTGAACTTGGCCAAGGTCCTCATTCTTTAATTACCTCTCCAAGATTGACCGGCTGACCTGATGTAAGTTGTACTCCAGAATTTTCTTCCGTACACACAACCCAACACACACACACACACACACACACACACACACACACACACACACACACACACACACACACACACACACACACACACACACACACACACACAAATATTCAGGTGCTGTCTCTGCTGCTCTTCCCTGTATTTCATATTAACATGACCTCAATGACATTACTTCTTTCCAGGCACTGCACATATTTACCAACAAAAAATGATAATTCCCAGGTCTGGTCTTGTTGCTAGACATTATGAGTTTACATCAGAGGAAAACTAACTAAAATCCTAAATGTTTAGCTATAGTTTTGTAGTTTTTACCCCATCAGGTAAAAAGTCTAAACTGACGGGGTGGGTGACATGGACAACCACGTTTGTGAATGCGATAACTTGAGAGCAAAGCAATGTAGGAGTTTCAAGTTAATACCGTAGCTCTATCTACTACAAATTTCAGATGGGTTTGAATCTCAGTGACCTCAGCCTCAAGGTCAGAGGTCAAAGGTTATTTTTTTGAAAATATTTTGTTGAGAATAACACGAGAACAAGGCAACGTAGCAGTTTTAAATTGATAGCATAGGTGTATGTTCTAAAAGTCTCGGACACGTTTGAGCAGGCATTAGACCATGACCTCAGGAGGTCAAGTTTTCTGAAAATCTTATAAATGTGATAACTTGAGAACAAGGTGACATAGAATTTTGAAATTCAGACAAAAGCTAAACCTACTAGGAGGCTAAGAGGTACCACTGGCCACTGCCAGTATTGTTTTTATTAGAAAACAATTGAGCTTCTTCATTGTGAAGCAAAAATATTGAAAATGTCAAACTGAGTTACATCTTCAAATCAGTTCTGGGAAATATCTGTGAGTGACAGATGATGACAGGAAGTCGTTACCAAAAGGCAACACTGAGAGCAAACCGCCACATAAGTTACTATACAGCTTAATTATGTTTGGAAACTGTGTTGAACTGCAAAGCTTTATAAAACAATGTTTAAAGGATAAAAAAAACAGGCAGTGATTTTTGTTTTCATTTGCATTTAAACAGAATCTGTCATTCTGACGCAGAATATTTATTTAGATTCAGAAGTGGAAACCATTCAGGGCTGCATTGATGGCAGGACGACTTTCTACTAAAATAGAATCAGAGCATCCCATAAAAACAAACAGAAAACAAACAAACATGAGTTAGTTCATTTTTGTCCCTGTGAACCAAACTTTGAGTTGGGCTTTGCATGGTATGAACTTGCACACACAATGAAAGGATTTTGGCAACCCCAGAAAATAAAACACAAAAACTGCTAAACTAGCACAAACTGTTGAAAATGGATATTTGCTGTGGCTCAGTTTAAAGCTCTCGTCTACTGTGTTTCTAGTACAGCATAATTTAAAAAATAGGACTATTTACACCCATTTCTCTGTAATCTTAGCTGTGCGTATCATTTGGTGGTTTCACTTACTACCCCTATAAGCACCTGGCCACAACATAACTTCAAAAAGTTCAGTCATCCAGGTCATCGTCGTCTAAGGAGCTTGGAAAGAAAAGCGTTTGGACTATTCCCCTCTCAGCCGAGAAGCTTTTTCAGTTTTAAGAGCAACTGGTGGAGAATCACAGATTTTACGCCCTATGGGAGAGTCCCAAGAAGGGTTGTGGACCCGCTATTGATCCTCTACTTACTAATCACACGAGCCAAGGTGTGATTAGGCATCTAAAGGACAAAGGTCACTCTTTCAAGGATGCCAGTGTTCACATTTTCGACAGAGAACAGGAGTGAAAGAAGCATCTATGTCCACTGTGAACGACCATCCATGAACAGATGCGGTGGCTTACGACACCAACTGTCTGCCATCTATAATCCAGTTCTGAGATCCCTTCCCGGATCCCTTAACGCCCACTCACATCCTGGGCCATTTCACCTCAGGAAATCACATGATAGGGTGGGGCTAAGTCTCACAATGGGTTCACCCGAAACCTTGGCTGATTGTGACCCACACCCGTTTTCACACCTTGGCTCATGTGATTAGACAGGGGATCAATAGAGGTCCACGACCTTCCTGGGGACACATCCATAGGGCTTAAAATCTGGCAGTCTCCAACCAATTGCTCTTAGAACTGAAGAAGCTTCTCAGATGAGAGGGAAAACGTCTTCAAGGAAACTTAAAGAAGACCAGACGCTTTTCTTTCCAAGCTCCTTTGACTGTCTTATTGCTACAACCCGCCCACCCCCGCCAAAACCCCCCTGATATATAAGATAAATGACATATGAAGGGAAATGTTTTTTATGCATTGGGTAGGATTGCTGGTATGGTTTGTGTTTATTACTCTGCTAAAATTTAGGTGTCACTGTAAATCAATGCAAAGGAGTTTTGACTTTATCCTATGATGAATGATGAAAAAGGGCTAATGGGAATCATCTCTCCCACAATGAATCTGCCCCTATGCATAGATCACAAGTTCTCACCGGATGCTTGATGAGTTTTAAAATGATGAAAGTCATATGCTATGGCCTTTATCACCACCAGATCAAAACAATCACACCGCTATTGGTGATTCTAGGTTAATGTGTCATCAAGTGCTCTCCACTACCGCCATAAAAATGACCAAATGAGAAAATATGATGAATGATCCTTCCAAAACAGACTTGGACAATCAATGTCAATGAGCAAAGAAGCAATTAAAACAGCACGCAGTGACCAAACAACACATATATGTTTGTTGGTCACTTTCTGTACATGTACACTGTATGTATGGATTACTAACAGAGCCAAGGAATGGGGAAAGAGACACTAAAATTAGCTGGCAGAAGAGTCAAAAATGATGAATTAGTCGTCAGTAACCCTTGGATCACACATATTTCTAATTAGTAGTGTCACTTCTAGGATAAAGATGGTGTGCATGAGAATGATTTTGACTAAAATGTGTCAGCATGTGTGACATTGTAATATTATTTTAGCAAACAGATGTTTATATTGTCACGCTGGGAACCATTAGCTGCCACCCATGTGAGCTCTCCTGTCAGCATCAGCTGATTTATAACACATATCTAAGCAAATTCCTCTGACTTGTACCCAGCACTGCTCCATCTGCAATGCTCATCGATCTGCCCTTTGTATCTCCATAAGCCAGAGTGCTGTACACTAATAGAGGAAGTATAAAGTTACTTTGTGACCTTAATAAAACCTTCAGTTTTTCTTATAGCCTGTTACGGACTCTTGAATCAAGCGGGTGAGCCGCACATTGACATGCCATAAAAGCAAACCTGCGCTAGACGCTTAAAGTCTTTCCAACACCCACACCAACTCCCTTCTCTCCCGTCTTGATTCTGTTCACTCTGCATGATACTGTGACACCAGTTCTCACATGAAAATGGCAGTCCTCTTCCATCTCAGGAGTATGACAGAAAGGGTTAGGAAGTACACAAGTGAAAAGAAGAAGAATTCATGTAGTGTGTAAAACAGAAAAAAAGACAGGTAAGGTTGAGAGGTTATGCTGGAGCTAGGAGAAAGGTTTGGTTTGAGCAATTTTCAAGGGATGTGTTGAAAATGTCACCAAAAAGTTTCCAATGGAAGGAAAACAGAAAAAAAAATCTGCCTCCACAAAAAGCTGAAGGTCATTTTGTTTTAACAATAGAATTTCTCAGCAAGACGTACTGCGGGGAAGTTGAGACAGACTTGAAAAAAAGCTTAATGAACTGTTGCAAGGTCTTAATATTTAGTAACTTGAAAATTTGGTAATTAGCAAATCCCCCACTGGCCCCTTCAACAAAGCAGTAACAGTAAAACGTATTTCTTTGGCACAACAAAGGCTTTAGGTTGTATCCACAGCTGACTTTTCTGAGGGTTTTGTTCTCACTGTTTCAGAATGCAAAGGCGGTGCTGCAGTTCCATTGGATAATGAAGGTATGATGAAGCACTCTCTCTTCTTTTACAAATTATTGACTGCAGTCCCACTGCAGAAATACAGTAATTTACAACCAGGACAGGACATCTGAGTGCAGCTATTAACATCAGGAGAGTGCATCCCATGTTAGTTCAGTGGGAGCCAGGTGGCCATCTGTGTAGCAATAAGATAATGTTCTCTAGAGCTGAATGTGAAGACTTTATGCAAAAACAGTTTATTTTGGGAGGTTAACACGGCGGATATTAGATCAATGAGCATATTTTTGCATTTGCTTTTTTATTATGCAAAGAGAGAAAGATGTATTTATCATGGGATATATCACGGAAGACTCCTCAACCATGACTTTGTACTGATGATTAATGCACAAAGAAGTAGTTTATATTCATCAAAATTATTAAAGTTAAAAAACCTTAAGTGTAGAAATTCACTGGCTTATCTGTTAGCTGAGTGCTAAACCGTTTAATAATAAAAGTCATTAGATGTGAAAAATTATGTTACAGATACATACAGCAGTACAATTTATAGCTGGTACTCAAATGTGACCGCAAATGTTATTTGGCAATATATTGGCTATAAATTTAAATGCTATTCTCAGTAGTGTCATTTTATATTTAGTCTAATAATAATTGTAGGAAGAAAAAAAAAATAATACACCAATCACAAGCCAACATTTTTTAGAAGCACACTGCGGATGCACATTAATGCCACTGTGTGCTCTCTTTGAGAGACAATTAATGTTGTAGAGTGTCAGTATGAGATAATATTTTTAACAAGGGCTAGCCACTGGAGCCACAGCATGAAAAGGGGAGAGAAACACCAAGCATGTAAAGAAAACCCTGTGTGTAACAAAAACTTAATAGGCTCAGAATAGCTTATAAACACACAGAGAAACACATAAGGGAACATAGACTTATTAAATGTCCCAGTAGGATGTTTTTGGCAACAGTGCCCCGATTTCATTTTACACTTAAATTCTTTTTTTTCACATTAAAGTACATTCAGGCTGAGGAACTAACAAAAGTAAGCAACTCTGAGATGTCAACATGAAGGCCAAACTTCATGTCCCATGACTAACCACATAACTGGTGAGCCAATTTAAAAAAAAACTGATTATGGATGTCAGACACAATATATAGATCTTTTTTTTCTGTTTGGATTTTGCATGTTATCCCCCATATCTGTGTGGGTTGTCTTGAGGTACTCTGTTTCTTCCCACAGTGGAAAAACAGGATTCTAAATGGGCTGTATGTGTGAAGGTGAGTGTGAATGGTTGTCTGTCTCTCTGTGTTAGCCTTGCGACAGATTGGACTAACACAGAGAGGTGACCTGTGCAGGGTGTACCCCGCCTCTCGCTCTGCAGCAGCTGGGATAGGCTCCAGTCCAACTGTGACTCAGAATTTTTGTCTGCTTTTGTATGTGTGCCATTGTGTGCAAAAGTTTTAGACTTTTGGACTTGTTGGGGGATTAAGACACAACAAAAGAGTCTTGATGCAGGTAAGTAAATCCCAAAAAGTTGATTCTTTCCATGTGGATGGAAAGTTTTCAGTGGGAGAAAGAGCCAAATGTCACTCATCCAAGTGACTTCTTCAGTATAAAGAAGTCAGATGAACAGAATCAACTTTTTGGGACTCAAAAAAACATAAGAAGACTCAAAATGCCACTTGGCCCAAATAAAATGTACAAAGGTCATATAAAAGTAATCCATATTTTATGTTGACTTCCATTAATTCTTATGCTTTTTTTTCATGATATCAAGCACAGATTTGTAAGTAATTTTTTTAGGAAATAGGAAATTGATTTCATGTGAGAAACACATTTTTTTTTATTTTTGCAGAAAAAAAGTGGGCGGTGTTACCATGGCAACCATGAAACAAAGTTTTATAATATGTGACTGGCTTATAATTTAAACCAAAGTAAATAGTTTAATGTCTAACCCTAACCAAGTTGCACCTAATGCCTACAGTTAACCCTAACCAAGTGATATAGTTATAACTAACAACTATAACCACTATACATGAGAATGGATTGATGGAAACAACTCGGTAGATTATAGGTCGTGACTATATCACAAATTGGTGAGTTTTTACTTTTATTTTTTTAAATTACTAAATATTTAAAGCGCTGTTTGTATCTATGATGGTATATGTGAAATCGATGTATCGATGTGTGAGAAAACATTAGGTTGATCTCCAGTGAATGAGAAGCACTGGACTTAGACAGGGAGGACTGTCAGCATCCATTAGGATCACTCCCATTATGTCCTCTCCTCTGTTCTCTCTGGCCGTTGTACTCCAAATCTCTCTGGAAATACTTTTTCCTTCTTCCACTTACATCAGCGAGGTGTTCAAGGACCTACACTCACCTCTATCCCTAACAAGCTGAAAACAGACAAATGGATGTCAGGTACGGAACAGCATGACATCTCCTGACAGATGCTGCGTTCAACCTATGGCCTTCATGACCACAGCTTGAAAAGGGAAAACCTCCTTTATGCCCAGTCTCAGCCTGCAGCAAAGAATTGTGGGGTTGCAACCCTGAAATAGCATGTTCACTCTTGGTCAATCACAAACAGCCCTGCAGTAAACCAAAGAAGAAAAATAATGGCTCCATTATTAGCCATGTTTCTCCGGCACATGATTATCTTTTTATAGTCCAAAGTGTTTATACACATATAACAATCACACTTAAAGTCTCTCTCTCTCTGTCTCAAACACGCACACACGCACACACACACACACACACACACACACACACACACACACACACACACACACACACACACACCTATATACATATTCATGTGCACATTCTAATAAAATTGAAAATGAATGAGAAACATATTAAATGCAGATTAGGATACACCGATTAGAAATCATATGGAATGACGGTTTCATTTATTGATTAAATTGAATCCAATTATTTCAGCATTTTTCATCATTTTTAGCTTTAATTAATATTACTCCAAGAAGTCTGCGAGTTTTGGTACTCCCTCAGCCGATTCCCATTTCATGACTCAAATTCAATACAAAACAATTCGTGAGTAAGCAGACTGATTCATCTTTGAGATGTATCTGTAATAATTCAATAATAGCAATAATATAATGTTACATGACTGTCTTTCTGAAAGTGTTGCTGCTGTGATTAGTATGTTTTGGAATGTAAGTCATTTAATCCAATTATCACAATGCCAGAGGAATTTTCCTCTCATTGAACCAAAACATCACCCACAGTATGTCAATCTGTAGAATTTGTTAGACAAATTCTTTATTTAATCCCTGATGTATTTTTAAAAATATACTGCTATTAAAAACTAACCAAATCAAACGCTTGGTGCATTCTTGTGTACTGTAACATCCAAGTGTGCACACAAATGGTTTTCTTTTATGATGAGAGAATGACCTGAGTGCCTCATTTAACCTGGGTGAACTCATTATAAGGTCCATTGTTAGCCCTACCAAAGCTTGAAGGCGTGCACATACAGGTAGCGGCTCATAGCAACATGCACATACAGTGACTTTTAGTGACAGGCAAAAATAACTGTTGGAGATAATGTTGTGAAGTGGGAAATAATTAAAGTGTTATTTGTGGTGTTATTTGGTGGGGCGATCGTGGCTCAAGAGTTGGGAGGTTGCCTGGTAATCGGAAGGTTGCCGGTTCGAGCCCCGGCTTGGACAGTCTCGGTCGTTGTGTCCTTGGGCAAGACACTTCACCCGTTGCCTACTGGTGGTGGTTAGAGTGCCCGGTGGCGCCAGTGTCCGGCAGCCTCGCCTCTGTCAGTGCGCCCCAGGGTGGCTGTGGCTACAATGTAGCTTGCCATCACCAGTGTGTGAATGGGTGGATGACTGGATATGTAAAGCGCTATATAAATACAGGCCATTTACCATTTTCACAACCAAAACCGGGAATGCCCCCCTGTGACCAACTGTCAGCTCCAGGGCAATCACTTTGCCTTTTTGAGGATGGACTTTAAGCCTAACAACAGGCAGGTGCAGCTGGAATGAGTTCAGCCTCACTCCAACGCAAACAATAAAGAGCTGCGCTACTTTAAGCTTCACCAGTTGGCTCTGCACTGGGCACCAGTTCCAAACAGGGTCTAAAAAAAAAAACCAAAACGCTGCTTCCCAGTGCCACACAGTCACATCTCACACCTGAGTTCTTCTACTCCCACTGCAATCCTTCCTCCACAGTTTGCACCTGAGCTTCAGTTTAAGAATGCAAAGATAATAAAATGTAAAAAGGCACTATTTATTAAACTGAATCTTTTATATAGAATCCCGAGATAACTGAATACGGAGCATATCTTTTATACTATGACCAGAGATAGTTTACTGGGAGACAGAACACTTTAACATGTAATATTTTTAACCTGACTACAATTCTGTGTGATATTTCACTGAATAAAGCCCCAGAAGTGACTTTCAGCCAGTAGGTCACACAGTTCAGGAGCTACACTGCCCAGCTAGGTCAGAACAAAAGTGTGCCCTATTGTTATTCCATTAATTCACTCTCAAGTGGAGACAAGTGCCCTTGTGGGCCCCCTTGTGGCTACAGGTACCCCAAGCAGGCGATCAGTTAGCTTGTGCATTGGGTCAGGTCTAATAACACTGCTTCAGAGGTGATTTCTGGCTTTTCAGAAAATACTTAATTGCCAGTAATTGGACAAAAAGCATGTTTAAAAGAGAATAAAATTGGGTCTGGTTGAATGTCAAATTGACCATTAGCCGAGTGTCAGTGTTACAGTGACCTTGACCAGATTCTCTTCTTGACAGGATGGGAAAACATAAAAAATCCACGAACACATAATGAGGTGCATGAGGGAGCCGCTGTATGCAGGGACTATGCATGAGCCCTCTCCTTGTTAAAGGTTTGTAAAGCATCTGAGTGTGGGTGTTTTGCCATAGGGTTCATGCATTGCATGTGTGATTACATGTGTAATCAAGCCTCGCTATTCTGAAAATATCCTGACTGAGGGCTGCTTCTTGTTAGTCAGAGAAGGAGACAGACATGTCTGGGCTTGGGGCGCTGCTGCCATTTCAGAGTGAAGTGCACTACAGTGAAAACACACATCAGCAGGCTGGTATAGCTCCCAGGTAGCACTGGGACTCCAGACCTGCTTAACATTGCAGGCACAGCTTGTCTTCAGTTATTCTTTTTTTTCTATTCTCCCTCTCTGTCGCTTGCAATCTCCGTCTCTATGTTCCATATTCCTGCCTTTCTCCTTTCCTCAGCAATTCCTTATGTAAATATATATTTTACAACAGCTTTTGCTTTTTGCGTTCATTATAAAAGTTCTTTTTCGATGGCGCACATGCTGATATTCACCTCTATGCCTGAGTTCAGGTACAGGCAGGGTAAATTACAGTGTCTTTGGTGCCAACTTAAAACTTTCACTATCATTAAAAATTATAATAATAATTAAATTATAGTCAATAGTCCCGTGTCTTGTTCGCCTGTTTATTCAGGGTTCTCCCGTCCTGCATGAAGGGGCAAAGCAAATTCAGAGTTTTGAGGGAAAAGAAGGTTCATTTGCATACATTTGCATCCTATTACCACATCAAACCTGCTGACTTGAAAGGGGTGCCTTGATTAGGAACCACCAAATTATTGTATGTCTACATCCTCATCCACTCCCCCACCCCACCCATACTATCTCCTTTCACTCTCCTCTGCTTCACTCTGAGTTTTGTTACTGTGCGCTACACATCTTGTGAGTTTTTGTGCATCATTATCGAGGATAACGCTGCAATGTTCTTCAAGCTTTGATGTGCCAAACACTTCCTGTAACCCCATCTCCGTCTCTCGCCTTTATTTTTCTGCCTCTTGCTTTTGTCTCGCACCATGAGGTCATGACTCTCCTTTTTCTCCTTCCTCAGTGTATCCCTGACAGCCTTGACAGAGCTGTCAGACATGTATGATATCTGGATGTATGTGTGTGTGTTGTGTCTCCGAACACACCTTTGAAATGCTTATACCCCTTTTACTGCCTATGACCGAATGTGGCGAACTGCATCGTAGTAAGTTATGAGCCTCGGAATGATGAGTCTGTGTGGGTGTTGGAATAAAAATGTGATCCTATTTCAGCTCACTGATTTATATCACTGATTCTTATAATGAAAAACATCCTGGCTGTCACTCATGTCAAAGCACGAAACAGAAACAGCACAAACCAGAAGGAAAGTCGATTAGGATTTTTGTCACAGCAGACAGAAATTCATGCAAACCAAACCCCAAAATTCAAGTCATGATGCTTATTTTTCATTTTTGCATAATTACCTTAACTATAAACCTCATGTCTCTCAAGTCTAGGCACCAAATCTCAAGTGTGCTTTTTTTTAAAAGTGGGTTTAAACAGTGGATGTTTACAAAAATCATTGTGTTGTGCATCCAAAAAGTGTTTGTTTCATGCATGTGCTAACTATGCTAATTTTACCAAATTTCTATCATTTTTGTGTTGGGTAACATATTATTTTACTGCAGAGCAATACTCTAATGCAGTATTTTCAAAAGAAAAAGATTTAAAAAAAAAAAAAAATAATAATAATAATAATGGATTGCATTTATATAGCGCTTTTCGGGACCCCTCAAAGCGCTTTACAATACCACTATTCATTCACTCTCACATTCACACACCGGTGAAGGCAAGCTACAGTGACAATACAACAGTGTCACCCAAGTACAGCATTTTTACCCAGTTGCTTCAGGATATTCTTCATCAAACTACCTTTAAAAAAGAAAAAAAAACTGCCGCTGGCACAGGCTTTGAGTGCTATTCACAGGAAAATGTCTTTTTGATTAATGATCATAATTTGTGTAAGTGCTATTACTCATAACAGTGTTGAATTTGACAATTATTTCAAGCTTTCAAGTGTTTCTGCGCTCTCACAGTGCAGATCCCAGTTCATGATTCCCCATCACTGTCATAACAGATTCATCAGCCTTCAACAAACATGACTGTGTAGATTCTTTTCTAGAGACAGTTTTGACCAATAAATTCACATTATTCATATTATGCTTATGATAAAGAGACTCCAGTCTTACACATGCTCATTCCCACCCACACACATGCGTGCACATGCGTGCATGCACAGTGCGTATGTACAGTACGTTCATGAAACAGCCTTAATTGGATACTTTGTGCTGTTTACCAAACTGAGAGAGCTAATGCAATTGCACAATTAAAGTTGGTAAATCTTTCTAATTAAGACAAACAAAGCCATCAATACAAATCAATAAGACGCTCAGAAGTTGCTGAGACTAAGAAATGGCACTGAGAAGACAGCTTGAGAAAACTCACAACCACTGGAAATAACACCAATCAGACATAATTCTATAATTACCTTCCAAATTTGAGCATGCCATCACTGGTGCACAGTGATGATGTGCTCTTCAGCAAAAGCTTCAAATGGACATAAGACGCTTGCACAATGTGCATTAGAGTCCTAATGGTGTGGTTTTGATATAAATAGGCTGAATATAGCAAGGTGAGCATGTCTGCATCTTGTGAATACATGTCTGGTTTCCATCAGTACATGTATACTATACCTTGGTCACTCAGTGTGATGCTGAGCACTGTAAAGCAAAACCATAAATAAATGCCAACTGGGGGTTTTACACCAACAAAAACAAGCTAGTTTTGAATGTTTTATTTTAGTTTTAGCCACAATATGAAGCTTGATGGTAGCTGTTTGAGCTGCCAAGTGATAATCAAGCCTTCATTGTGCTCTAATTTAATCAGCAAACAGTGACACACTAACATTTGGCCACCACTGCTCTCTGTTCAGCCCCTCTCCGTCACCATGTCGCCCAAAAAGCCATTTTATTGCTTGTTTCCTGGTCCAAAATTCTTTCCAGCTTCTGCTTTTCATTCCCAGGCACGTTGAGTGCTCCTCTTTGCATCTTGGAGGATTCGCTCACCAAAAGCGGTGCCTTCTAGCCACAATATGTGGTCTCTTATCTGTTTAATTTTCTCCCACCTCGAAAGCATGCCATGGCATCAGCCTTGTTTATTACTGTCAGAAAGACACCAGTGGAACTCCCACTGGTGTGCCATTATTATCGCACAGATGGCGAAGAGGGTTTAGAGAAATCGACAAAGCAAAAGAGAAGAGAACAGAGAGAGGGAGGGCTGTCTGGAGAAGGAAAAGGGAAGAAAGATGGAGAAGAAGTGACTAAGAAAAAAAAAGGATTTTCTTTTTTATCAGCATCCGAGCAGTTTATGAATTTAATTAGCAATAAAGATTTTTTTGTTTCTCTAATGACAACATACTTGGACATTGCTTTGTTTATAAAAATATTCTCTGTAGGGAGCATCTGACACACCTTTATCCAGCCAAGGTAAATCCCTGCTGACAGAAACAATATTTCACAGAATGCACTGACCCCTATATACACACTCCTTGACTCCTGACAAACTCACAGTTGGAATGTGATGTCGGGGGGTATCTTGGGATAACTCTCACATGTGTCCGTTTTTGTGTGACTGATTGCATTAAATGTTTTTTTCCAAATGCCCAGAGCAAAGAGTTCAGGGCAGCGGAATGTGACATTGACTAAAGTCTCATGAGCTTTGAGTATGAAATGCTTTCTGGAGTTAGTGAGCACTGGTTGAAAAATGTCTGAAAAGCAGAGGATTATCAAACATTATTTATAACCGTTGGCTCAACAGCATTTAAATGCCACTTGCAACACTGTTTGAATATTTGGAAAAAAAATCTTTAAGCCAAAACCACACTTGCTAACGCTGGAAATGAGACAAAAATCGGATGTGAAGCAAAAAATTCTGTGCTGTCGATGGTCGATATTTTACTAAAAGATAATGGGCAGAAGACACAAAGGTTTCACTCAGGGTAGGGCTGCGCGATTTTGCATAAAATGAGAATCACGATTTTTTTGCTTAGAATTGAGATCACGATTCTCTCACGATTTTCTTTTCCAATATAAATATTTATTGCACTTATTAACTGCACATCAACTTCGTAACAGTTGAAACTGAACATAAAAACAATAAATAAACATAAAAACAATAAATGTCTCACATTTTGTGGTTGCCGCAAAATGTTGTACTGCTTGAAATTCCGTCTCCACCGTTGCTCGACACTGCGTGTATAGAGCAGGTAGTGCAACAATAGAAAAATAGTTGGGGACGGCACTGTGTAGCTTTGTCTAGGGTGTTGATCATTTTCCTAAATCCCTCGTTTTGCACAGTGTTGATATATCTTTGGTCAGGTGATAAGTAACAGCCTCCGTAATTTCTTTGTGCCTGCGGGAGTTCGACGTGTATAGGGAAGCGCTGTATAAGGTTCCCGTTATTGATGTTTGGGTGGTTGACCAGGACGAATTTTCTCCTGTCACTTTCTCATCATCCCTGACGTGTTCTCCGTTGTTTTTTCCTGCCAATTTGAGCATCACGGCACAGCTTCTGTATCACGTGGTATAAGGCTCCGCCCTTGTCATTTGTTGAGCAGGAAGAGGGAGCGCTTGTTTTCATGCAGATTACGTCCCGGATCAAAATGCGGTACAATCGTCGTTGTCTTTTTTTTTTTTTTTTTTTTTTTTTTAATCGTTGTCATTTGGAAATGAGATCGCACGTAAGTATGAATCGAGATCGCGATTTTCTAACGATTAATCGTGCAGCCCTAACTCAGGGGAAACACATTCTGCATAATGATCAGGCATCAAAATAAAGTAACATCTTTGTAAAAACAACAAAGAATCTAAAACATTGTTTCACATCACATTTTAATGGAAACTTGTTAATGCAAACAATTTTCCTGATGTGCTGTCGTCATAAAGAGTCAAAACCGGTCTATTAAATGCTGCTGCAGATGCAAAGATACACACGAGGTGTCCTTGGCATTGATGCCATAACACGCCAGGCACAGCAACCTTTTAACGAGCAGCGCGGTCCACATTTAAAGGCTGTAATTATCAAATGAGAACACTCACCTTTTAATTTTGCTTTTACTTGCTGGTTAATTAGTTGGATAGATTGAGGAAAGCATTTTGGTTTGGCTTAAAACATTCCCCATCAAACTGTGTTTATATGTGAGCACATGGTTCTTTACCTTATGTCTATCTTTATCTCCATCACCCAGTGCATCGTAATAACAAACCCAAAGGACAGTTCGTGCGGCTTGTTGAAAACATTCTTTTTTTCCAATTTATGCTATATTTAAAAACAATATGTGATAACATTTTATGTGGTGAACATGACCTGGCACTGGAATTCTGTCACAAATGTGTCACACGCCTGTGTTTTTCCATATACATTTTAATCAGCTTGTTTACTGGCAGCTTAAATGTGTGTTATGGCTGCTATGTTTTCAATTTCATGCATGCTTCTTGTTAATTGGCTTGTAAGTGTGTGTATGTGTGCACGAGGAGGGAAAGTAAAGTCATCTATTCCTCTGTGCAGCCGCTCCTCGCACCTGTGCGGCCCAAGTCAATCTAGTGGGGCTGATCCATGGTTGAATGCTTTGGAAAAGCCTAAGGTCACCAAGAAAAAGACAAGACTGGAGTCCACAGAGACAGGAGGGAAGATGAGGAGGATTGTGAGTAAGGGAAGGAGGATTATACTCCAGAAAGCAGTGGAACCTTACCCCTCCCATCTCGTTCTTCACGTCGTGCCAGAAAACACAGGAATCCTTGGCAAGTGAGTGCTACAAAATATTGTGTTGTATTCTATTCATTCTTTTGATAGTGTTTTATCTAAACTTTAGACACGGCCTCCATTGCATGTTTGTACCTGCACAACACATCAGCTCAAGGGTCATTTAATCATGAAATGCTCAAGTTTAAAATTGTGGAGAGGTTCTCATGTGGCCTTTCGCTATCAATGATGAAGCAAAAAAAAGAGATATCAAATGAATAAAATCTGAAACATCAATACCCTTTATATCAGTACTCTTTGTCTTAAACAATGTTTTAAACCTACGGCTGTTTAGTTTTTCAATTCAGTGCTGTTGAGCAATGTGCTCCACATTCATTCAATTCAAAAAAAGACCTCTGAGCAAAAAAGTGCAAATTAAAAGTCAGCAAGCCCCCTTCCATCATGTTTTGTGTTTTAAAAAAGGTTCACTGTGGGTCCCACAGTAAGATTTTACATTGCTCAAAAACACCCTCACTCAATGAGAGGTCAACTGTATGACCCGCAACACACACTGAACCATCGTAGCTGGCTGTACACAAGCAGCACCAGGGCTCGTGCGTGGTATATCTGGTTCCACCCTCCAGAGAGTATCTGTGTCACTGTCCTCTCTCATTGGCTCGGGCTCTGGAAGGATCTCTTCTAAACCCACACCATCTCTACTTGCCAGGTGAGATTTCCTTCCTGACGCTTTGGAACAGCTTCTCAACAGAGGGCAGTGAGACGGGCTTAGCTAACTAGGCAGAAGGACACAGTTTTTGCCTGGTCACTCTGGCAGAAGGAAATAAATACTAAACTGTCCAGAAACCAAATTCATTGCATGCAACTCTGAAGACAGAATAAATAAAAGTGTTCCAAGAAAGAAGCGGTGAAGTGAAATTTCCTGGATCGCTGGCTCAGTAGGGTGAATGCGACAATCGGCGTATAGCAGATTTGTTACTCGGGGCCAACAATTCTCTCTAAAATCAGAGGATAAGAATAAAGAGATAAATGACTGTAAAAGTATTTAGGAAAAAATGGTCAGAAAGATATTTAAACAGACATTGTTTGAAGCAGTAGTTACACCAAAGCTATTATTAGACCTTTGGTCCTCTTCGGAAAAAATCACGCTTAGCTCAAAAAAGTAATTAATCAAATTCAGTATCACATACTTTTAAAACTCAATGCATTGGCCTCTTGCCATGTTCTTAAAATATTATCTTAGCACAGTGACTAATTTCCTGGTTAGCTGAGCACTAATGAATGCCTGACTATGTTGCCCAAAGCATGGAGCACTGGCATGTATGCACGGTGGGTCTCTGTGTGAGAGGACGAGCAGTCCTTATGACTCACATCTCCTTCGGACTCTGCAGCCATCCCATAAGGATGGCAAACGCGAGCGTTGCACACAGTGTCAGTGCTAAACAATGCTCCCGGGGACAATCTACACCTGTTTTACAGCTGGCTGGGAATGCCACTTGATACTTGAGTTATGACTCGTCGGAGGAAATCATTGCAAAAAGGATCAGGTTTCATCTTACTAACAAAAAATGATTAATTCAGTGGCAAATAATGCCACAAACCGGCTCAATTTATCCCCATTTACTGTCTGAATTGATCACACTTTTATAAGTGGATTTGTCTCAATTTGTTGTAAACACAAATTGAATCAGATTATGCATTGATCTCACGCCTGCGGTGAAATTCATCATTCTTTTGTTGATGACGATAAATTAATGTCTCGAAGCGAGTCAGCTGAAACAAAATGTATCCTCTTTTATATGGTTTGTAATATTTAAAGGCCTCACTCAGGAAGTAGATCAACTTCTGAAGTATTCCTATGAAGCATCATCTTAGTCTAATCAGTTCCTAAATATTAAAGATGACCCTTTCTAAACTCCAAATGTTATCTTTTAACCAACACACTTCTTAGTTTTACTGCTTTGTCACACCAGCTGTTATTCAGATTCAGAGTGAATGTCGTATTGCTCGATGGTCCATATTATTCCTTTAGAAAGCTCACTGCCACACGATTAAGCTCTTTGCTGTTCTCTACCTCACACGCATTAACATTCACAGGCAGCCTGATCAAGGCAGTCCCAGCATACATCGCAACCCTCCACTCTTTAACAGCTGAGCTTGTCCACAGATTATTGGGTTGTCATGGCAACAGAAGTGAGCCGGGGAGGACAACAGTCCTCCCCCATCTCCAACTCCTCATCCACCTACACCTTGGTCTTTCTCACCCATTTTCTCTGTTCTGTGGTTTTCTTATCATAGTTCAAGCTACAACACTGTTCTTGTAATAAAAGAGAAAAAAAACTGATTGTTCTGGGCTTGGTGGAGTTTTTACTGAACCTCACAGTGCATAATCAACTGAAAACTACAGAAGTGGCTAACCAATGTAGGACAACCTCTAATGCCTGTACCGTATTTTATATGGCACATAACCTATTCCAGAAAAAAATTAACCCCCCCAAAAACAGCATAATTTATCTGTAAAGTCCAAATCCTGCTGTCTGATTCTCCGTAGCTCTGTTGACCCCATAAGCATGATAACAGTCCATTTGCTGGCCGAAATCTGTGAGTCTAAACTGTAACTGCCTGCAGATGTTCAACTTGAGACCGGCTACTGATTACTGGCCAGCAGCATGCAAGCAGACTTGTAAACAGAAAATAACAAATTTCCCATGTGAGGTGACTTCTCACAGTATTGTGGTTTGTTGTTTTTGTGTAAGAGATCGAGTGCATGTGTGGTGTTCAAATGCACAATGATCACTGCATCTCATATTCATTTTGATCTTATTTTTTCGGCTTAGCGAGTCTTCCATTGCTTGAGTAGAATCCTTCCTCATTTGTGGATGCTCACATGCACACTTTCACATGCGTATGGATGTATAGTCGTAGCTCAGGGCTGGAAAAACACACTCTTTGAAAAAGAGGTCGGGTGGAAGTCCGGAGGTTAGATTTTGGAAGAAGTTGTTCTGGGACTTAATTAGTAAAAGGCCCCACATTTAAAGGGGCTAAGTGCCCATGAGCTCTACTCTCAAATCTGGGACAAATAAGGTGCACGTAGATATTAATATAATGCTCACACACACACAGCAGGAAGACAAAGATGCAAGAATCTTTTGATAAAGTAAGTCAAATAAAGAAGCAGTCCCTACAGATGCTGCTACAATATCAAATACTTTGCATTCACTGGATTTTTTCTTAGCTTACCCCTTCACAGTGGGTAGCAGTTGTCAGCATAGATTCACAGCATTTATAGTCATCGGTGCACATGTTCAGTATCTCACAAACCTTGCTTAACCAGTAGATCATTCAATATGCGACTACCTGCAGAGCTTTTGGGCAGGAAGAGGTGAAACCAGGAAGAAGCATAATTAGCCGTTGCTGAGAAATTTGTAGTATTTGTTTAACACTAAACAGCAGAGTGGATTAGAGGAGAGTGTGCTGCCTTTTTAGGTCTTGACGTCTAAGACTCCTATCATTTGTTCATGTTAAGTGCTGTGAATAAAAGCTTCTATCTTTAAAGAAAGAAACAGAATCATCTTGCAAACCTCTCGATGAGGTGATGTGAGTGTTTGGCAGGGAGATTCTTTCTTTAACTCGTTGCATATTTTACTATATTTGGTGTATAGTTGCGTCACACAAATTTACACCAGATATGCAACACTGAACAAAACCTAACCCATCTATCCTTTAGAAAAGAGACAGGAAAAACTGCCTATTTTGTATGCATGTCCTTTAACTGATTATCACTTTTAATATATGTAGCATGATGATATATCAAGTATCTAATCCAAAGTATACAGCTAAATCTCAGAACAACCAACCATATACCGAACAGACACAACAGAAATCTCTGGAGAATGCAAAGGCTGTGGATGCAGGAAAGAGAACACAAGAAAGTAAAGAAGCAGAGGTATTTCAATAATATTATCACTTACTTGCAGTGTTTGTGAGGCCCGCTGAGTGTCTCGATGACAAAGCATTCGCCACCATTTAGGCAGTAGGCCAAGTCCTTCTCATGACAGGGCTTGAAATGCTCCGAGCGTAGCGGAGGGACAGTTGGAGATGCTGCAGAACAAACAAAGAAAATCTTGTCAGTCACAAGCAGGGTGCCCTTCCTTCACCCTGTAAGGAGTTTTTCAAAAGCTCAGTTTTTACTCGTGGATTGTAATTGTAATTGTCTTTTCACTCATTGTGTCTTCAAATAAATCATGGTTTTATCTTAAACTACAGTAGAAAAATACCAGAACTGTTTGGCACCAGCCAAGGATCCATAAGAACCGTTTGTCTGTGCCTACAGACAAACACAGCGTGGATAATACCAACATGTGATTGTTTGTTTAGACCCGGCGATGTCACAAGCAAAAGATGGATGGAGGACAGGTAATAATCTGTCCCTTTATGATTAATACTCTATAGCTGCAGTAATGCTGTTGGAGAACATCAGTTCTTCCAGTGATTTATCACAACTTGCGTGAGTGATTGTGCGTAGTACACAAATCTAAGGGAATCTGCTCGATGTACATTAATGAATGACCTTATAATTGAAATTAATAACCAACAGTTTCTAAAGAGAAAGAAAAAATGCACTATTATTGAAATAATGGTGTTATGGGCTTTTATTGCTGGTTGAGGATAAGATCAAGTACAAGAAAATATAAGTGAAAATGTTGTTCATGGCCGTCATCCATCAGCATTGATTAGAAAGCTTGTGATGGAGCCGATCAAGCTTTCAGATGCAGGGAGAAGTCTGATCTGCAGCACAGATGATGTTCTTATTAATACCAGACTGGGCTCCTGACTCTTTCCTTTGTGCTTACAAATGAAAAATGAGTCTGCTAAGGGCTCTCATTAGCAGAATCCCAGCTATGTTTTTCTTAAAGTAGCTAGATGAACTGTGATGAACCAGAACACTATGCTTCAGTGATTAAAATCAGTTTTACTTAGAGGATGTTGTTACTTCCACAAGAGTACTGATCACTGTATTAGGTTGTTCTTTAATGATGTGTGGAAGATACATCCAAATGAACTGAAGATTTTTCAATCAAGAAATGAGGAGAGGGGAGGACTGTGGAGGTGAGTTAGAGGTGAGTTATTTTTGTATGGGCTCAGATCCCTTAATCAGCAGTATGAGGCGCCACAGGATTGAGTGGTGGGTTGGATTATGAGACACTAGGTGCTGATCAGACCCCAGGGATACTCTGCAACCACTGATAATTAGCAGATGAGAGATTGGTTTAAAGTTAGAAGTTGAATGGAGAACTAAGGAAGGGGCAAGCTGAGGTTTCCAGTAACTTGGACAACATAGGGATATGTGCTCAACGCTGGAGCCAAGGCTGACATGAAAAAGCATGTACAGAGTAATGAATTTAATTACAAATAAACACATATTTCTGAATATCTGTTTCAGTTTAAAATACCTATCTGTTATTACCTGGTTTGCTTCATTCATGGAAGGATTGTTGTCCTTTATATGACATGTAACATGTATGACAGGATTTAGGTTTGCTCTAAACTAAATTGTAGTGCATCCAATTTAACAACTACCCAGCTTTGGGTAAAATATTAAAAAAGTTACCATGACTGGTTTCAGATGGTTTTCAAATTTTAGCTTTAAAAATGCACACCTAATGATGATAGCAATTAGTATTAAGAGAAAAGAAAAAAAGGGGAAAAAAGTTTTAGCTTGAGCTTGAAAACAACTGGAGCTACGGACAAAAGTTAGAGTTCTCTAATCATCCAGGGAGGTCATCTTAACCCTGACAGTGAAGCTGTCACTTCCTCTAAAACAACAAAACAATGCAAAGAGTGGTTGTACCCAGTGACATGACCACAGCCTTAACCACTACCAGCCAGTGTCGAAGTTTCTGGCTCTGTGGCTAAGGTCTAAAAAAGTCACCAGTGTCATGTGAATGAACTGGGAAATATAATAAACACATATTGTTCAATCATGGCAACTAACATTAAGTTTCTACAGCAGGTTTAGGGAGACAGAACATATGCAGAAAAGAAAGCAGCATTATTTTGCTGTTCCCATCCTGTGGATTCACAAGGACACGGTGAGAATAAATTCAGTCTGAAAACAGCATTTTGACTAGACAAGGACAAATAGAGAGATTAAGAGAAGTCTTGATTGTAAGAGAATTCATAATAACTATCTCCTTGGGTATGTCCAGACATAGATGCCTCGCCTTCCAGTGGAGCACATTCTGCCCGCAGAGACATTAAAACAAAGGCCTGAACCGCAAAACTGTGCCGAATCTTTCTTTGCACTCACTCTGCTACACTAGATCTTTTTTGAAACAAAGGATTTCCTTCCACACACGATTTCATGCTTGGACTGGGTTGTGCTGTTTTGTTAGTCTTCGCGATAAGTGACAGAAGCGCCATTTGTCATCGTCTCCCTTTGTTTTTTTTGTTGACAGAGTTGTCACAATGCACTGTAGGTTGTTTAGCTTAACACTCGTCACCTGTCAGCTCAGACACTGTATGCACTCAAAGAATTGTATCATTCTAAGGAATGCCAGAGTAGACTGAAAACAGTAATTTCAGCCTGCTGGAAATATCAATGCAAGTTTAAAAACATAGCCCGCAGACAGCAGGTGTCAATCACTACAGAAGAAAACAGTCCAATTTACTCCACTATGATGTGAAGAGAAGGTTGGAGAGGCCCCGAAAGGATCAATAAACCATTGGGTGCTGGATAACACAACCCTCCACTTCAACTCGTCTTTTCCTTCCTTTGTCTCCTTCTCTCCTTCTCGCTGATTACAAGCAAGAAAATGAGGAAGGAATAAGAAAGCTGCTGATTTTCACCTTCGCATCAAGGCGCTGCTTGATTGTGGAGGAGAGGAAGCTGTAGCTATTTATGTAATAGTTACGGAATTAATGATGGAAAAAAGAGCAATCAGGGTCCTTTCTGAACTTCTAACTATGACACAGATGTCTTCAGTAGATACTCAAAGAGGTGGATAAGCCAATGAGATTAGCCAGAAGGATATCAAACCACCAGTAAGGGCAGGTGATGCAGTATTCATGATTTAATTATTGTTCTATGACTTTGGGAATCCAGATCAACAGGGGGGACATAGACTGAAGGAATTTCAAAAGTTCAGCTTGTCTACTTCAAATAATACTACTAATTCTAATATTGCTACTTTAACACTATAAATTTCATCACCATGTATGTTTTATGCAAAGTAAGCCATTGCTGCTACAGAGATTTGCAGCCATATTCGTACAACAAAATGCTCCCAGTGATGAAACTCTAAGAAAAGTCGAAGAATTATGAAGCCTTCAAAAAAATTCCCCCTACACTTAAGGCTAGATTTTGTTAACAGTAATACCAGCTCAGAACAGGAAGTAGAATTCTTAAGAGGGTAAAGAGTTTAAGCAGAGGAGAGAAACTGTTAAGACCTCTCGCTGTTGTATTTTAATCCTCAGTCTATCCCTTTGGAGTAATATTTAAGTGTGCTTGAGCTGGAGAGTAGCATCTTTGTAAGGACGTACATAATCAAAAAAAATGATCTCATATAAAGGTGGCGGGGCCATAGAGTAAAATGTCAGACAGGTCTAGGAAAGCATTCACGTCTTTTTACCCAGAATAACTTTATGTTAGGAGGCAAGCTTATTCTGTTAGTTTCACTTATGTCATCTTCACCTAAGTCTCTAAGGCAATCCTGCACATTAAACATTATACTAAATTATGATGCTCAACCATCAGCAGTGAGTAAAATCTCTTTTCCCAGCCATTTTCCCCCTTTTTTGTTTATTTGTTGCGTAGGTTTGGCACAGGTAGGATCATTTCTCATACTTTAACCACCATTCCCTCTGTCTTTTAAAAGCAAGTGCTGAAGTAGGCTAAAAATAGGCCTTTGGGTATGTGGTCAGCAGGCACTTATTAAGTAGTTCAAATATTTCCCTTCAAAATGAGAAACGATGAGAGGGCACTTTCAGGACATAAGCACCACTATTAGCCCTAAAATCCCTTCAATATGGATGTGTTGGCCTCCGATCCAAATTAAATTCCTCCTTTCTGTTTATATTCATAATGTAATGGTCAAAGAAAGTTATGTTTACAGACCTCATTTACAGCTCTTTCTTCTCACTACTGTATACCCCTGCCATATTGGATAGTTCATTTTTTTGTGTGACATGCAAAGACATGAAAAACAGAGCTACATACAAACCAAAAATGAAAGAAAGAAATTCACAGACGTTCTCCTCATGGCTGCAATAAATTTGAATAAATTATAATATATAATAATATATAATATTGCTTAGTGCAGACGGTTCAGTTGGTCGGTTAAATTGTCAACAATTTTGCAGTCTAGACAGAACAGAGCATCTCCAAAGTGTTGCAAATGAAAACACAGATTCTCTCTTTGCTGGTGTTGCAAAACTTTTCTGAATGCATCTTAAAAAAAATGCCAGCTATACAAAAATCTGCCTAAGCTATATTCAAGTCATATTTTATCAGGCACTTACAGTTATCAACAAAGCACTGATTAGGGAATAATCTGTGTTATCTTTGTAACGCGATGTGGTGAGCATGCATTGATACTGAAGGCAGTAGTTATATCCATATATAACTGTCTGAATGCACCCGGGGCAATCTTTCTCGACCTATATTATAGTTAGCATTATAGTAAGCTGATATATAACATTCTTTGCCAATATTTAATCACTTTTGACACTTTCTACCCTCATGTTTTTGCCACCATATGCATCTGTACCAGTACCTAGATGTGGCTGTTGTGGGTGAAGCACAAAGGTCCCATGAGGAGGCCTGTAATAGTGTACTTCCTGGCTGACAATTCTCCCAAGTGGCAGACCAACAGCTTGCCAGCAAGGCATTCATGCTAACTGATAGCAAAGGTCTCTGGCAAGCTGCTTCTACCCTGCCTGATTATTGATTTGTGCTGGGAGTGGAAATACTCAGCAACAGGGACTACACAAAAAAGACTAACAAAAATGGAAACATGGGGCTTTCTATTGTAGAACGGAGGGTTACTGGATGTAACAGGTAGTAGTAATACATGTAGGTAGGAGTGTAGTGGTCTGCAGACATAGGAAACAGTTGTTTTACACTGTTAAAGGTATCGTTAAGCAACTTCATCAGTCAGCAGTCAGAGACAAGAGTACTGTTGCTGTCCTGTTTCTACTGGACACTCTAGAGGACTGATGTTGTTGTTTGAGTTGGAGGGCGTTGCTCTAGAGAATAGATTCATGACATTACTGGGCATGACAACTGTCAGCATGCCTTTATAAGTCTGGCGTGTGCTAATGATATTTTTTACTATATTTTCTTTTTTGGTTTAACTGAATTTCCACAGAATGAACATAAGTACATAAGCAGTTGTCAAGAAGAAAAAGGAAACATAAATTTTACTTTTGAAACTGGTTCCATAACTTGGAGTCACTGCTTGTGATAATTGAATCAGTGAAGCTGATATTTAGATTATGTTCACACTCTCAGTTTAAAACAGATGAGATAATTTATTCATTCAATGCCTAGGCGGTGTCTTTAATTGATAACACACAGCGTATGCCATCTGAGGTTCTCATTCAGTGCGCATTTATGAACAAACCATCTGAAAGGTGTTAAAAACAAATAAAAAAGAATCATGCATGAAGAATCAGATGGTTCTGTTCCTCTAACAGATGTTGATTTATGGAGTCATTTACATCGCTCTCGAGAGATCATACAAATATGACTTTAGACATAGTTTTCGCTGCAGTCAAAAATATATAGCATGATATGCTATACTTCTACTGAGGCTCAAAGCACCGTGGGGGAGTGAAATTTCCATTTCGAAACCTAATGTTGATTGAAGTGCTGCTGTAACCACTATCTCTGCTTTCAGACGATAGAAAGAAAATGCAGAGTCTTATTCCTTTTTTAGAATCCTGTTTGTGCGATTATGACTAATTGACCATTTGTGTTCCCAGTTGTCTTCCTCTTCAACATGATTCGATTCACCATCACGATACCGTCATTCATGTTACAAGTTCCTCCGCAAAGTCTTATGAAATTACTTTGGTAAGTAACAGTGGTTATTCAGCAGCTGCCTGTTTTAGTAAAATTATATATATTTTTAACTCCACTACTTTAATATTTGTATCATAACAGAATATATTAGATGCCATATTAGGATTTTGTCCCATCCATAACAGACATGTTATACAATGTAAAATATATTGTAGTAACACAATTTAGGAGGCCTTCTTCATTTTCATTTATAAACTTGTACAAGCTTTTATCACAGCTGCCAGAAACTTCTGGGTTATTTCAACCAATTTGAAGTCTTCCTAATCAAAAAAGCACTTTTCAAACACACTGCAGGCATGCTCAGTAAACAATCCCTCAATAAACAGTAGTCAAAAGAACAAATATTTCTTCTTTGCTCCCACCTCTTTTTTCATTCCATTCAGCTGTTCTTGTCCTGCTTACTGCCTATCTGACCATCCGCAGCCCATCAGTCCATCACTTCAGCAACAGGGACACTAGAAATGTGTCCTCTCCTTTTTGGGAAAATTACATAAAATCTAATTTTTTTTATTCTTCTTCAACAGACAAGGAAAAAAAACTGAACTATATGTTTGTATTTAAAACCAAGAGAAGAGTCACTCCTGTAAGGTCAGCACACCGTAAGTACTGCAAAATATTGCTGGATACCCTGAATCCCTTATCCAACTAATGTGCTGAACAGCTGGAGAATATATTTTCTTTTATCCCGCTATTTGTTTTTTTTACGTTGTGATCATAAAAATGTTTACAATGTTTAAAAGATGTGCACATCAGGAATGGACTGATGCTTAAAATGTACAAAATACACAATAATGCAGTTTAATTAAGGATTTTTTTTTGTGGTTTTGGCAGTTCTTCAATAATCACGGGTTTAGTGTACCAAGCTAATTGGGCTAAATCGAAAATACCCACAACGACCGACCAGTGCATGCTGGGCCTGGCTAAATTCTAAAACACCAAAAGCAGACCTCCCAGCTGTGTTTTTAACAATTACTTTGTGCAAGGAACCTCTATGCAAAACCTTTCAGTTTTATTTATTAATTCGACAACCTCTCATGACTGTAAAGTACTCATTCTGCTCAGTGGCTGAGAACTTTTGAACACAATGAGAGAAACAAGCCAAATGGACTGGTTATAATCTGCATTCAGAGCAAACGCAAAGAGAAGCCGATCCAAGAGGACGACATGGAGAGAAGGGCTCACAGTGCAACATCTAAATAACCTGTTTTAGCTCTCTTTCCAGAGGAGACACAAATCACCAGTGTGTTCTGTAGCAGTGTACCACTTTGCACACATAATGCTGTGTGTAAAAACTGTGCCAACTCTCTGTTTGACTCCATGTTTGTGGCAGAAACTGCTGTCAAGTCTGTATTGTTGACATCTATGTGTTGTCTGACTTAGTGGGACTGCTGCATGAATTCCATGAGCACATTCTGTGTTTGTTGTTATTGTTCGTTTGGCTTTTTCTTCTTCTGTGATTAATTGTAACCAGTTTTAAAATGGTAAGATTTTAAACACAGTTTCTAAATTAGCAGCGCATGTGTGTTTCTGTCAGAAAAACTGACCTCAACAGCTTTAATGGAGGGAATGATGCATGAGTTAACATTGTACTTGATTATTGCATTATCCACCCACTGTAATGCTAATTGCATGACACACACTGGTTTAGAAGAAGGAGGCAGAAAGAAGCAAATACATTTTTAGCATGAAGAGAAAGTAATCCAAAGTAGGGCTGTGCGATATGACCAAAATCTCATATCCCGATATAAGAATTCTATCGTCGCGATAACGATATAAATCACAAAAATGTAACATTTTCTGTAAATTCTGTGAATCTCGGGCAGCTCGACTTGCGGGAAGTGTTTCCAGCTGCGCGTCATGCAGCTGGAGTCGAGTGTTTTAACTGATGCATGAAACGATACATTTTTAGTCATAAGTTGTAACTGCCGCCATTTTCTTTGTGAGTATTTATTACACAGCGTGCTGCGGGGCAAAGCCTGTTCTAACGTTTGAGTCTAAGGTTTATTTTTTGCACCTGGCGGTTCTTTTTTACTTCTCATCCGTAAATAATCTGCTCTTTCACGTGATTCAGTTTATTTTGAAAAGTCTCAACAGGATCTTGAGCTTTATTGTGAAAGGTTTATGTGCAACATAAACAAGCGGACACGCGATGCTGTTACCATCGTTGTTGCTAACCACAACGCATAAAAACAGGCGCTTGTCCATCCGTAGTGTGGTTATATAAAATATAAGAGAAAGAGAGAACTTTAGGAAATTAATATAGCCACTACAGTGACCATCAAAACGATGAAAAAATATTGCCGTAAACAGTTTATTTTGCGACACCACGAAACAAACGATAGCGTAAAATGAAACGATAGACGTTTTTCTATCGTCATCCGATATATATCGTTATATCGAACAGCCCTAATCCAAAGCTGTACCAAGGAGATCCTTTACATATTGTGATAAATGATTTACCCTATGTTAGCATACATAAATGAACTGATCTTAGACACAACTGGTGCGAACGAGCTTCTTTTGAAGGGTGGGTAGGCCCTCCATTTGCGATAGGGTGAGGAGTTCAGTCCTTCAGTAGGAACTTGAAGTAGAGCTGCTACTACTCCTCATCAAAAGGAGCCAGCTGGGTGGTTTAGCCATCTGACTGGGATGCCTGGCGCCTCCTAGGTGAGGTGTTTTGAGCGTGTAAAGGAGACCCCAGGCAGAAACAGGACACGCTGGAGAGGCTGTGTGTCATGGCTGTTTTGGAAACCTCACGGTCTCTCCCTGGATAAGCAAGCGAAGAGGGTGGTCTGTGCTCCTCTGCTTTGACTGCCGTCCCTGTGACCCAGACTTGTGGTGGCTGAGCAGCAGAAAATGTGTAACAGCTAAACAGCTAACATAGTATCAAGTCCTAATAGCTGGCTAGTTCTTGTTCCTTTTTTAAATTCAAGACGTTTTTATACATTTTGACAACAAAAGGCTAAAAACATATATTAGCTAACTTGACAGTTGTAGTTTGTCTACAAAAATTCCGATGCTTAGCCTCAGCAGGCTTCCAATACATTGGCGGAAGCTCTGCTCATTATCAAGCTTGCCGTGACATTGACGTTCAACACATTTCTCAAATTCAATTTCTTGACACTGTTCTCATAGCTTGAGTATAGCTGTGGTGGTGGTAAGATATCATTATTGCACAGCATGATCCAATAAAGATAACAGCACACCTCACTTCTCTCCCACTCATTCTCGCTCTTATGGAGCAGCTGTCCAAAAAAATATCTACCAAGTCATCTTCACTGATAGCAAAGCTCTTTGAGATAAGACCACCGGTCTGTGATGTGATGTGTCTCTTTAAAATTGCTTTGAATGGCTCCATTGCCGATGCTTTGGATTGGATTTAATAGCTTTTGTGTGGCAGGTAAACAAATTGGATGAAAATCTCAAGTTAAGATGAAAGTCAAGTTAAGCTTTTCGATGCATCTGTGTGAGTGTGTGTGCATGTGTGTAACTCATAAATCAGTAACAGTAGCATATGTAACAGTGCTTCCTGCTAGTGCAACTTTGATTAAACTCTATATAGTACATATGCTACTGTCTATGATGACACTGAATTTCCATTCATGATCCCTCATATTAAGTAAATGCGCAACAGCTGTCTCGTTCAGTCCAGCGCTTCTGTGTATTTGCATGTGCATGTTAATTGGTGTATGCACGTGTGTGTGCGTGCATTTCAATCTGTCTGTCTATGTGGAGTCTTGAGTGTGCACAGAGGCAGCCGAGCAAAGCCACACCGCTCACTGCATTGCAGATACTTGGCCCTGTGTGGCATGGCACAGATAGATGTGTGTGAGCAGGCCTCCGTGCTCTGACTGTACAGCCAAACAAAAACAAAATGGCAGTGTGTCAAGATAGCTCTGCGGTCAACAACAGGCTAATCATGGAAATCTGATACTACCTGTTCCCTCCCGCTCTCCCTCATTCTTTCCTCGCAGAGGCTCGTACAGTCACATAAACACACACTCCAGTAGCTCATTTTAAGCGCACCTGCTCTGTGCAGATAGGCCTGCTACCACTGCTAATCTGTCCGTGTGTCAGTCAGCCCTGCCTGGCCAATAAAGTGCCCCCAATGCTTCATGTTCTCTGTTCAGATCGCATTCACAGGACACCTCCAGGCTTTGCCAAATAAATAGCGCTAAGTATCAGGCCTCATCCCGTCCCCTGGCCATCTGGCTCAATAACAGAGAAATTCATTACTCTCCAGGTGATAGCTTCAGCACATTCTCTCTGGATTGACTTTGTATCCCTGCAGGCTTCATTCTGACACTGCAGATTATAATCACAACCTGGCTGCTAATGTGAATGTGAATGCTGAAGCCACTGCTGTTGCTCATACCAATAGTTCACGTCCGTCTGACATTTTCATCCCCACAAATTCTGCTTGCACTGCAACAAAAAAGTGATACATATACATATATATATATATATATATATATATATATATATACATATGTATATATATATACATATGTATATATGAGCTTGAGGGTCCCTGCGCAGTATCTTAGCTGTTCCCAGGACTGCGCTCTTCTGGACAGAGATCTTTGATGTTGTTCCCGGGATCTGCTGGAGCCACTCGCCTAGCTTGGGAGAGTCACCGCACCTAGTGCTCCGATTACCACGGGACCACCGTTACCTTCACCCTCCACATCCTCTCGAGCTCTTCTCTGAGCCCTTGGTATTTCTCCAGCTTCTCGTGTTCCTTCTTCCTGATATTGCTGTCATTCGAACCGCTACATCGATCACTACGGCCGTCTTCTTCTGTTTGTCTACCACCACTATGTCCGGTTGGTTAGCCACCACCATTTTGTCCGTCTGCATCTGGAAGTCCCACAGGATCTTAGCTCGGTCATTCTCCAACACCCTTGGGGCATCTCCCATTTTGACCTCGGGACTTCCAGGTTATACTCGGCACAGATGTTCCTGTATACTATGCCGGCCACTTGGTTATGGCGTTCCATGTATGCCTTGCCTGCTAGCATCTTGCACCCTGCTGTTATGTGCTGGATTGTCTCTGGGGATCTTTACACAGCCTGCACCTGGGGTCTTGCCTGGTGTGGTAGACCCCAGCCTCTATGGATCTTGTACTCAGAGCTTGTTCTTGTGCTGCCATGATTAGTGCCTCTGTGCTGTCTTTCAGTCCAGCTTTGTCCAGCCACTGGTAGGATTTCTGGATATCAGCCACCTCCTCTATCTGCCGGTGGTACATACCGTGCAGGGGCCTGTCCTTCCATGATGGTTCCTCGCCTTCCTCCTCTTTCTTGGGTTTCTGCTGCCTGAGGTATTCACTGAGCACGCTGTCAGTTGGGGCCATCTTCCCAATGTATTCTTGGATGTTCGTTGTCTCATCCTGGACTGTGGTGCTGACACTCACCAGTCCCTCGCCCCCTTCCTTATATATATATATATATATATATACACACACATATATATATATATATATATATATATATATATATATATATATATATATATATATATATATATATATATATATACATACACACACACACAATGCAGTGCAGTGCTGATGAAAGCATCACCTGGTAGAGTGAATGAATTATATTACATCGGAATCCCTCCTAATCCCTTATCCAATCGGTTCCGCTTTAGCTTTCCACCATTTTAATATAAATAAATAAATGTATAAATTATACACCTGAAATTAAAACCCATGTTTACTATGTACAGTAAATGATTAACCGTTCCCTTTTTGCAAACAGAGGTGAGGTCAAAGAGGAATTTGTTATAATCATTATACTTTTAAAATATTTTTCTTTCTTTTTTTTTTCCGAAAAATGTGATTTTTAAACTTTGACATGAACTTTGAAACTTTTAGATGCTAGAGCTGAATTAATTACGGAAAAACTTGAATACTTCATCCTACAGTGAGGGGATCTGTTGGCTTTGTTACACTGCAGCACAACTCATATCAGTCCAAATCTGAGGCCTGTGCTACTGTGCAGGATTTGGGCTTATCCAGGTAACTTTATGGTTAATCTTGGGTTTTCTGTAAAGGTTATATCGCCACGGTAACTTATGCTGTGAACCTAACTAGAGATGGACCGATCCGATATTACGTATCGGTATCGGTCCGATACTGACGTAAATTACTGGATCGGATATCGGAGAGAAATAAAAAATGTAATCCGATCCATTAAATATCAAAAAAACACCTCACAAAACTTGCGACACGGCGTAACTCGGCTCATAACCGTAGCACGTCGGAGCAGTATGCGTCACGTGATAGAGCGGCTGTGTGTATTTGTAGCCTCGCTACCAAACCAGCATTTCATCTCCGAGGAAGTTATCCCAGAGAGAAGTAAAGCAAGTGTGTAAGTTCATCTCTGAATGTTTGTAAAGCGTTCCCATGTTAAGCTTAACAACCGATGCCTCTTCTCTCTCTCTCTCTCCTGCTGCTACTTCAATCATGAAACTGATCAATGATCAGCTGATCGGCTTTTCTGTCACAAGTCCGTCTCTCTTCTTTGTTTTTGGCCCACTTTGCACCAGAAAGAGGAAACCAGCGGCTGAACAACAGCAGCACGTTTAAGCTTGATAAGCTGTCGTTAGAATTTATTTAATATTACTTTCTAGACCAGGATCCTTTTCTACCAGCTGACGGCTGGTAACTGTGCAGGGGCGGATCTAGCAAAGTTTAGCCAGGGGGGCCGATAGGGCATGAACAGGGAAAAGGGGGCACAAAGACATACTTTTCTTTCTTATTCTCATTTAAAATGTCTAGCTTTTAATAAATAATTATCCGAATCTTACACCCAAAGTTTTAATCTGATGTAAAATGTATAGAAGTCCATTACTGTATATAGTAACTGTTAAGTCTAATATACCCTAGTAAGCTATAGTACTTTTTCCTTTGGGAAGGTACCATCTGTGCAGTCTGCAATTCTGTTGAAGAAAGATGTTGAATCTATTTAATTATTCTTGAAAAATAATTTAATTCTGTGCATTTTTTTCACTCTGCATCAAATTAAAGTTGATTACATCGATTAAGCATCATGAGGTGGAGGGTGGGGGGTGGTTCCCTATTTATTTTTGCTGGGAGTTTGCAACCCTATTAGTTAGTTTGCTTAATATTTCTGCTAATACTCTTTAAAATACCAGAATAGGGAGGATGGAGCAGGTTTAAGTTTATTAGATTGATCAGTGTTGCTGAACTATGAAACATTTTGGGCACAGTGTATTTTTTACATACAGGTATAACAGAATAGCTTTAGTGTTGTTGTTTATTTAAACCTGAGTATGAACTTATACAAAATGCAGCAATATATTAAAAAACAGTTTTATTGATTAAAAAACACTATATCGGATTCATATCGGTATCGGCAGATATCCAAATTTATGATATCGGTATCGGACATAAAAAAGTGGTATCGTGCCATCTCTAAACCTAACATACGCTTATGGAGGTTAGGTTCCAAATTAGAGATCAACAGGTATGAAATCGCCACATAATGAGCAATCAGATCTTTGAAAAATAGCGCCCCCATTCCAGGAAGATCCCTTGCACATCTGTGTACTGATAGTAGGAGTAGGGATGGGTACCGGTTTGCCAAAAAGGCAAAAATGACCAAAGAAAAAGTGGAAAACAGTTAAACATGAGAGGTTTTTGGACAAAGTTTGTATTTTTTCCATTGTTTAAGCACTGCTTCCAGCCAAGAGTGATACCATATATGCCCTATAGCTGCAGAAAAGGCTAACATTGTTATCATTTTACAAAAAAAAGCTGAACATGAGAGGTTTTTGGACCAATTTTGTGTTCTCCATTCTTTAAGCACCGGTTTGAGCACCGTTTAAGCACCGGCACCGTTTCAAAAGTACCAGTTTGGCACCGGTATCGGATAAAAAACCTAAACGATACCCATCCCTGAGTAGGAGTGTCTAAAGTTTTCCAGTAGCATCCAAAACCTCACTTCAGTGATGAGTTTTAATAATAATAAACAGATTCTTAGATGCAGCTTTACTGACTTTATCTTGTTGGGTGCAAATAATTTGACAACAACTTTAGTGTTCTCAAAACAGGGCACTTTTGTACTCGTTGACTTTATATCAAATTTGCACACACACTAAGGCCAGGTCATTTAAATTCCATTTATACATACATTTTTTTTTTACTTGTTCTCGGACAGCTAAACACCACCAGAGCTGCTGCTGAAGGAGTAAAAATTAAAAATGTCCCATGCATATTTAAACGATAATTTAATGAAGCACTCAATCATAATCCATCAGTTTCTGACGTGTCTTAACAACAGAGTCGCTATATTAATAATACTGTTATCTCTGTAAAAATAACTTGGTGGGGATTTTGGGGGGATTTTTTTTCCTGGCTTCAAATAGGAGGATAGAATACAGGATACACTTTATGGGTGTAGTAGGTCTTATCCAGCCTTACCAAAATGCTTAATGTGCACACACACTTCGAGTGCTTTTGCTAAACTAGTGTACAGTGCTCACAAACTCAGATTTGCATAGAAGGATGCCCCTATCCATAAAGGCATGGAAATGCTCATCAGTGATTTATGGTACACGTTCTGCAGGCATAGGTTACTCCTCTCTCTCTCTGCTCTGTCCATTTCTAAGTGACCTTTGAGCGCTATCACAGTCTTTGCTAACTTGGTAATTTATGTAGCAAGTTAGCAATTCAGGCTAGTGTTCCATATGGTCTCCCATGAAAAATATGAACATGATAGTTGTTGCTTTATTTGTAAACAAATAAATTGCGGAAACGTGTATGGATATGCATTCATTGATAGAAACATGTTTAAATCTGAAAGGATCTTATAGTATATGCTTGACTTGGGTATGGCAAAATAAAAGACCAAACATTCCCACACTACATGTAGCATGTAGCTTAAGACATAAACCTAAACACATGATTTAATCCCATTATCAGCAGCTGCAGTGTATGCTGGCAGAACTATTTTTTATCATCTCAATCACATTTTAGAAATAGCTCTTTGTCATGTCACTTGGGAGTATACAGTGGTGTGGAAGTACCCATAATAAGACTATTTATATGCTGGCAAAGCCCACAGCTCTGCTGTATCAAGCATCCCAATAATGTTTACATTTATTTAGTAAAATCTTCACATAGTTGCTGGCACTTCATACACCGTCTGACAATAGCACCAGGTGGTGAAAAACATCATTTAAAACAAGCGTAATTCATGGCATATGTCAGTTAACATTAATATTTGAAACCCTATTAATACAAAATGTGTTCTGTCAGTTCCACCTCACATGAATTTAAATTTCTCTTCATGTGCATATAATTAATGTGCATTTCATACTGTTCTTTCTCAGCTTACATATAGAATCATTTCAAGGTATTTTACGATTTATTTGTTTATTAGACATGATCAGCTGATGCAACCATCACCATGCAAACTGACTTTGGTTTCATGGCAGCAGCATAAAGTATTCTGAAAATTTTCTGTCCTAATTCTACATTTCTCCACTAATCACACTGGAAAAATCCTAAAAGAGTATTTAGACGTATAATATTCAACTCGTTAGAGAACTTAAAGAGTGATTCAGTAGGGCCTTTTATCAAGTTATATTTTAGAACAACAGTGTTGGAACTTCTTATTCTTATTCATGGAGCATTCAAATTAACTTGACAATATGAATAGTTTACTGTTCCTTAGAGACTCTTAGTGAGGTTTTACAGAAAATCCAATTACTGATCTTCTGATGATGCCTGAGCATACACCAATGAGCTATGGGAGTACATAATTTCAGCAATATGCATATAAAGAAGGAGAGAGAACATGCAGAGAGCTAAATAACTGTAACTTAATGTTTCTCACTGTACTGGCAAACATGATCCCTATGAGGTCTCTTTGAGTGAAAGACTTAATCTGTAGTTTTTGCAGTAGAGCTACAGTGGAGCCAACAAATGCGAACTTTATGCAGGTCGGGACTGACAGTATGCCTCGTACTGAATAAGAGCAGCCTTACCCTGCAAATGCTTTCAGTTTAACTTCATCATTTTCAACAACAAATTTTATATTAATAAAATAATAGGTTGAACTTTGGTTACAACTGCATATTAAAGTGGTAATATCAGGGTAACAAGGCAGAAACAAGAATGTAATAATGTGGTCATTTCTAAGTTATTACCACTCAGTTACTAAAGTAATAACCAGTTAATATCAGGTAATAACATGGTAATAAGAGTGGTTACAGTTGAGTAATATTACACTAACGTTTATGTAACTGGATAATAATATAATAACGAGATTTCTGTGAAGGTTCTCAGTCATCCAGGTCATCGTAGTCAAAGGAGTTTGCAAAGAAAAGCGTCTGGACTTCTTTAAGTTGCTTGAAGACGTTTCACCTCTCATCCGAGAAGCTTCTTCAGTTCTAAGGTCAAATGGCCGAGAGTCCCAGATTTAAACCCAGTGGGAGTATCCCCCAATGAGGGACAAAGGACCCCTGGTGATCCTCTAATCACATGCGCCAAGGTGTGAAAGCGGGTGTGGGACCTAATCAGCCAGGGTTTCGGGTGAGCCCATTGTGAAACCTGGCCCCACCTTGTCATGTGAATTCCTGAGGTCAGATGGCCCAGGATGTGAGTGGGCGTTAAGGCGTCTGGGAGGGAACTCAAAACTGGATTATAGATGGCAGACAGTTGGTGTCGTAAACCACCGCCTCTGTTCAAAGATGGTCGCTCACAGTGGACATAGATGGCCTCTTTCACTCCTCTTTCAAACCATCTGTCCTCTCTGTCCAATATGTGAACATTGGCATCCTCAAAAGAGTGACCTTTATCCTTAAGATGCAGATGGACTGCTGAGTCTTGTCCTGTGGAGGTGGCTCTTCTATGTTGTGCCATGCGCTTGTGAAGTGGCTGTTTGGTCTCTCCAATGTAGAGGTCTGGGCATTCCTCGCTGCACTGTGTACAGCATACACCACGTTGTTCAGTCTGTGTTTTGGAGTTTTGTCTTCGGGTGAACCAGTTTGTGTCTGAGTGTGTTGCTGGGTCTGAAGTACACTGGGATGTCGTGCTTGGAGAAAACTCTCCTGAGTTTCTCTGATACACCGCTACATAGGGGATGACAATGTTGTTGCGTCTGTCTTTCTTATCCTCCCTCGCTGGTGTCTGATCTTCTTTTCTGTGCCTCTTTGCTGACTTTATGAACGCCCAGTTAGGATAACCGCATGTTTTCAGTGCTTCCTTTACGTGTGTGTGTTCCTTCTTTTTCCTTCAGGCTTGGAGGGAACATGTTCTGCCCGGTGGTGTAGGGTCCTAATTACTCCAAGTTTGTGTTCCAGAGGGTGATGGGAGTCAAAGAGGAGGCACTGGTCCGTGTGTGTGGGCTTCCGGTAAACTTCAATGTTGAGGTTGCCATTCTCTTCAATGTGCACCGCGCAGTCCAGGAAAGGCAAACAGTTATCCTTTGTGTCTTCCCTGGTGAACTTGATGTTTTTATCCACAGCATTAATGTGCGCAGTGAAGGATTCCACTTCTTGTGTCTTAATAACGAGATAATATTGGCTATTTTAGCAATTAGGTTAGTATTACTATATTATAATGCGAAAGGGCTTCCTTAGGTTCCCAACATCCCCAACTAGTTTAATGCTTGGGTTTATTAAATGGAAACATCTGTACTAGTTTCTGTTTAATAAGCAGGAAATAGAGCTGCAAAATGCAAAACTAGTATATAAATTTCAGTGTAATATTACTCAACTGTAACCACTGTTGTTACCATAATATTACTTGATATTAACATTATTAAGCGGTAATTACATTCTTATTTCTGCTTTGTTACCCTACTATTACCACTTTATTACCAAACTGTAATAGAACGTGCTATTAAATACTACTTCAATTTTCCTAACTTCTACAACTTGTACGTTCAATTTGTCCTTTAGTCTAGCGTGTCCTCTAAGTGATAATATCAGTCATTTGTCCTCCCATCTGATACAATCTATGTAAGCATGCCTATAATGACATAAGGATGATTGTACTTCAAGATGTGATAAAAATGACAGGGAGTACCCAACGTTGGACTTGGAAAAAGGAGTTTGTCTGTTCCGGGGGTATTTTTGCACATCACTTTCTTTTCGCACCAAAAGATCATGGATTGGATTGAAACTCCAAAATGGAATTTGCAGTGTTAAATTTCCATTAGAAAATTCAATTTTCTAAGTAAGAACTGTGCTGAGCTTTTCCTTATCTGAAAAGCAATGCCAGCGCATGCAGCTATTCTCACAGCCTCTACATGTCACTTGCTTTAAAATGTAACTTTAGATCATAAAAAGGTGTATTAATGGAAGTCTTGTCTCAGAAGGGTTCAGATATAGGTATGATAATTATTGAATTTTGTCATCTACATAAGGTTTTTCTCACCGTCATCATGGATAACTTGTTTGTCTCACAAGTCAACACACAGAATAAAGTGTTACCTAGTGACATGCCATCAAACATGAATTAACAGGGACTAACAATGATAATTTGACATGAAAGGATATCGCAAAGAGTGCAAAAATGCAACGTTTAAAGAGAAAAAGACTGCTAAACAGGACACGATTCATGTCTTCTACGTGTACACATACAAACTGACACACACACAGATGGTATGATCAGTTTGTTAGCCCCCACCACTACCCTTACATGGAATGCAGAGTGAGTTTCCTTAATTAAGTTGAGAAGAAGCTATTACTTTTGGGACAGACTCAATTGTCCTCGCTCTGTGGCACCAGTGGCTGTGGGCTTCTAATCACATCATACAAAAAGAGAGAGGGAGATAGAGAGAGAAAGCGTGACTGCTTGTCTGCCAACAATTAACCCTTCATCTAAGAATTCCTACTGTTAATATGGTCTTTGAGGAGAGCGATTTTCAGTTTCATTCAGTTGGAAAAGAGTCTTTAAAATATTCACAAGATCACATGCTGCACTAGAGAGGTAGATTATTTAAGGATCATTTCCTTTATGGCCTTAGAGCTGTATATTTTTTGCCTATTATTATTAATATTATTAACTTTTGTGCAGAAAAAAAGTTGTGCAACAAGTAAAAACACAAGTGTTCCTTTGAGGTTTATATTTCTGACCATAAGATGAATGTTACTGTAATCTGAACTCTCTCTGGCTCAGTTTTCTTCTCCACCATCTCATGGAAAACTTGTATTTAATGTTTCAATTCCTGCCACAGAGTGGTTTACCTTTCTTCTGGCAGATGTTGATGCCAGCTGCCTGTTGCTGCTGCTTCCGGTCCGGGGACCTCATGTAACCCTCAGCATAGCTCATCCAACCTTTAATCTAATCAGTCAGAATAAGTGCAAACACCTGTGTAGGTTAGTAAGCTGGCAAAACATAATGATTAATCAAGCCTCGTTAGGCTCTTTGGGATAGTGTTGACCTGACGGGAAATATTGGCTTTGCTATCACTGACTGAACTTTAGCCAGAAGTGTTAACAAACTTGACATTTTCAGTCCACAGACAAGAGACCAAAGGAAAATTTTTACACCATGTGATAGAGTGTTGATGTAAGGAATGAAGAGAAATTCAACAGTGTGGGCAATGCTGAGGCATGATAATGAACTGAAATAGCAGAAACTCAGGAAAGTACCAGGAGCAAACAAGTTGCTACAGCTATGATGGTGTTTTCCAACTAAATATGCAATAAAATGCTGTTCTTAGAAATGTGCAATTAAAAACATAATCTACCAGAAACGACATTTTGAAAACAAATCAAGCACTTGAGCACGGAGCGTTTCAGAAAAACCCAATGTGGCAATTATAGCAACTGTATGGAAACAGAGAATAACAAATTGCCCATGTCTTTGAAAAGGTTTTCATTTGTTGCTTAGCAACTATCAGACACATGACCGGCATTTCCCTGTACATTTGGTGAATGCCACCAAATTTTGACACTGATGTTCCCCATAGGACATGGGGACTCCATTGTGTGTTGCTTACTGCAGACTGGGGTCACTGGGAGGCTGTATACGTTTATTAAGTATTAGTCTTAAAGCAGAGTGTTGCAGTCCCCTGATGGCTTTCTGTTCTTCTGCGATTGCGATAATGTATTTGCTGTAGTGACAAAACCACACTACCAGCTTTAACCCCACTTATTCAGAAACCAGTGGAAGAAGAACCGCACTATTCTGTTTCTTTTCCTCCTTTTTTCCCTTGTTTGTTTATGCCACATCTGCATGAATATTAACTTGATTTGGACTCAATCAACAGTAAATAAACACTATTCATAACATCTGTTAACCATGACTGCAGTTTGCTCCCGGGTTGGCCACAGCACAATGCAAGGCAAGTGGAAAAACCAACATGACAGCAAGTTAATCTGTTTTCCATGGAGTCCAAATTCTACAAAACACACCACAAGTCTCAAACACTGAAGCATAACATATGTAGACTGAGGTCATGACAAAAGATAGATATTTACTTCAGTGAGTTTAGCTATTATTTTCTCAAAGGCATTTCACCTGCTGAAATTTCAATCATATGTCAGAGAAGAGCAAAAGAAAGTTAATCTCATACTTTAGGTTTTTATTTTATTTCTTCTTTTCTGCAACTCAGTCCTGTCTTTCTCTGTTGTTTCTGTGTTTAATCTTGATATTGCTGTCTGAAAATATATGATTCATGTATTTTTTCCATGAATGTCCCTCTCAGAGGACAGAATTGTGAATCAAAACAACAGGTGAGCATTTACTATCATACTCTCAAGCTATACACAAAATTACATGGTAAGCGTAGTAACAACATAGTACATAAGTACAAGCTGCTGCATGAGCATGTAAAACAAGCAGGAACATTTGGTTTTATACTTTGAGATGGTTCAAGTCCTAATGTCTGATTTCTATAATAGAAATGAAATGCAGTGGGTGAGTGCTCTCTTTGAAGTGTAATGGATTAAGGAATGTTGAAAAAGTAATACAGCAGACAGACAGAAACCAAATCCACCTTGAATTTAAATAGATATCATCCTTTATAACTTCAAAGATGTTTTTTTTCTTTTATCCAAAGAGAAGTTAATTAACCTGAAACAGTTGCCACAAGTTTTTTTGGAAAGGGGGTTGTTTTTTTTTTTTTTTGCCAAATCATCTATCAATTTGTCAAATATACATTATATCACACATTTCAGAATCCATAAGAGACACATTTAGGCATGATATGGACAAATGATGTTTGCACCAGATGTGATACAAAAGTCATCAGCTGGGCTTCCCATCAGTTACTGCAAGTTGTGAGTGGTCCAGATGTCTCAGCACACTTGACATCTGGCCCAGGTAAAGGAAGAATCAAATTTACCCTGAGATAATGGCATCAGTTAGGACCAACTGTGGCCCACAGAAAGCTGTAGATGTGGAACTTTACAAATCCGATATATGACATATATTTATTAGTTCAAGTAATTTTGTGTACCAAGATAAAGTCAGGCATATAGAACACAGTACAGTGACATCTATGTCATATATGGATAAATAAAGTAGTTCCTATGTTTTGGGTAAACGTTTAAATATTATCAGTGTTACGAGGAAAATAAACAAACTTTGTACAGTATTAGCAGTAGCTTTAAATGCACAGCACCAGCTAATCAGTTCAAAAACATGTTTAGTAAATACAAAACAATTCATAATGCTTTATAGTTTACCTAAGGAAATACCTTATACATTTATAGTTTTACTGACTTAAAATTTTCAGGCTATTACATTTATTAATGGGCTGTTTTTTTTTTTTTTTACTGTATTATGCTGAAAAGTAAAAGGAAGTGTATGGAAAATCATATATGCAAAGCAAGAACATACTGATTGGTTAAAACAAGCAAAAATAAAAAATAAAACAAGAAAAAACTGTGTGGCCCAGACAGAAAATGACACGTCCTCGCTCTATAATCTTGGGCAGTTCAGTGTAGATCAGCTCAGCCAAAACCCATTTTAGTTTCTGGATGTATTTTCCATTTTCTAAATGCACTACTAGCTTTCAGAGTGTAGGACAGATGCATTATCTTAATATGGGCTATAAAATTCAATGAAGCAATGACTTGGTACAGCAATCGCTCACTGTGGTCGGACAACAGACAGATGTCATTTTAAGTACCCTGTACAGGAAGTAGGTCATACTGTGGTGGGATATTGCTTTGTTTTATACAGCTTTTTCGAATTGTTGTTAATGAGGTATGCCAGTTTGGAGAATTGCTGAGCCGTGTTATCATCCAAACTGTTACTCAGTGGTTAAGCATGGAAAAGCTCAAGATGTGAGTGGCTGCATAATAAGGGCAATGCACTGTATTAAAAATCTGCTAATTAATCTCGATCTTTTGAATGTTTCACAACAGAAATCAGACACTAAAACAAACAGATAAACACCTGGAAATGTGCAAAATTTTGTGGTCAAGAACACAATACAGTGACCAATGATGATATGTTGTATAAGCTGACAAGTCAAGACTCTGTCCTCTTTTCTACCCAAGTCTCACATTGATGGTAGGCTCTTGATTTCTCAGTGTTTGTCACACCGACCCATTCTCATTCGGAGAGCATCAAGAACTGCCATTTTGTCAAAACTGCTGGCATCTCTGAGACACCAAAGGGCACAAGGTGTCCTTGACAGTGACATGAAACACTGGCAACTGACACCTACAGAGAGTTTCCACTTTAAAATAACGATAAAGTCCATATCAGGAGTCTGTTCTGGTGCTGCTGAATCAGAGTACATTTGGATCATCGTTGTTTTGGGGTTTTTTTATTAAGCTTTGTTTTCACTGCCTTTTTGCCATTTAGTTTTGAGTTGACTTGAGTTTTACTTGGAATAAAACTACTTGGTTATTGTTAGAGCATTTTGATATGGGTTAAAATACCCCGTTTCTTTACATTAATGCCGCACAAATAATAAAAAAAAAAAAAACGTTAAAAATTCCCCTAAAAAAAGCTGCCCCAAAGGGTGCCCAGAGGGTTGTGACGGCTCTTCTAGCTTGGCCGAGCCTGCTGAATTCTTTCACCTATTGTTTTTCTGTGTTGCCTTGCAGGTTCCTGGTAAGCAGAGTTAATCAGTGCAACTGGGAGCACCTAGCCAGTCTGCCTGGAGCATTTAAAAGTTGGTAGCATCAGCTTTTACTCCTTCTCCATTCAACCCAGTACGATCCTGTCTGTTTGGCTTGCTTCAGTCTTGTTATTTTAGGTTTTACTCTATACAACACCATACACCAGAACCATACACCATTCAAAGACTGGCACACCTATAACACTGACTTCATAAAGTTAATTGTGTACATTGTATGTACTGACTCAAGGACAGAATTAACTTCCGACACTGAGGATTGTGTCAGTTTTTCTCCTTTCACCTGCCTATTTGTAAAAAGTTCATTCCCTTGTTCTTTCTGTGTAATTTCCCAGTGAATGCAGTCCCCACATAATCCTGAGCTCCCTCTTTTATGGCCACAACTATTGTGAAACACAAAACAACCAAATAATCACACATGCAGAACTCCAAGTGCACACAAATATCCATCCCAAACTTCCTGTCTTGCACGTCCTTTGCTTCTTCTTCTCTCTCTGCTTTTTACTGACTCTATACACACACTAAGAAACACACACCTTGTCTTTGCTCCTAGCCAGCAAAGGGAGGCACCAGGTGGAGGAGATCCATCACAGTGACAGAGGCGGCGTGCTGAAGCGGTAGCAGAACAGTCATGTGTGGCTGTGTCTTTGCCTTTTGAAACAACCTTGTCAGTCATTCATACGAGAGACACACAAGCCCTGTGAGGCAGTGTGTGATTTTATTCACATGCATTTTTTAAATCTTTTGTTAAAACACATCAGTGCTTCAGAAAATGGACCAAAGGAAATTTATTCCTTTGGCAGGCTTGTATAACAGAAAGCATACATGCTTTGCTGTTATAAACCCCACAAGTCCTCAAGAGGTCCCTTATTTTGCATTAAATGATACACTAGTAAGTAGTTTTTCTCTACCCTTAAGCTGTGACCATAAACAGGGCTCATGCTGACAAATCTGATATGTGACACATAACTTCACCTTTATTGTCACGCTCTCACTCTATGCAAACATTTCTCCCATCTTAACAGGAACCTTTAAAGCTCCTTATCATCACCAAACTGATTATGTTAGGCAGCTTTTTTTTTCTTCAATCAGGGTAGAATCTGAACATCAAGCATTTTTCACATTTCAAGACCAACATTCGTCCATAAACATGATGAGTGCATGCTTGCGTGCATGTTTGGGTTATCCGAGGGGCACAGAGACCTGGATGTTTAAAAGGTTATTAAGGGGCTAATAGAGGCTATTAAGAGGCAGGTGGCAAAATAGTAACTATTAAATATTCATAACTATCAGTTTTTCTTGACACAGAGATAGTAAGTCACTACTCTTTTGCTGAGAAAAGTAGCAACTTACCAGAAATGATATACCAGTAGGTACTTTTAGATTTGTTGCACAGCAGTCAATCCCAACTTGGTATTGAATCCCAAGCTCTATAGCTGGGGACATTTTTTAACTGTTTCATTGTGGTTTATTGTATCAGTAATGTGATCATAGAGCCTTTTATTTATTTATTTATTCTTTTATTATTTTTTATTCATCTGAATAAGAATAACCCCTGGAATAGTTTACTGCGAGATTTAAATATAATAGCAAACCAACAGTAATATTAGCAAGCCACATTTCTACTCTAAATGATAATTATACAACTATTAATGCTTAAAGTAAAAATATAACTGTGAATCCAGAGACATCATCTCTTCAGTGTGTCCTGGTTCTGCATGGGGAGAGGAGTCCAGGAAGTATCCTGGTCCAATTCCAAAACCACCTCAACTGTCATTTCAATACTGAGAAGTAGCAGCTCTACTCTGAGGCCCTCCTCAATGAGCTCCTCACCCCATCTCTAAGGCTGTGCACAGACACCCTTCACAGGTGATCTTATTCTTTCAGTCATGACACAGAGCTCCGAACCATAGGGGAGGTTAGGAAGTCTGATCAGCTGTCAGACCAATTCCTTTGTTACTGCCTTTCTCCTCTCACTTGTGAATGAATACCATGATACTTAAAGTTAGTTAGCAACTAATTTCAAACCCAGAACAATGAATATGCAATGCATATTTAATAAGGTTACTCCACCCTTTTCAAACTGACTGCCATGGCCTCAGCCTTGGAGGTGCTAATTCTCATCCCAGCCACTTTACACTCAGCTGCAAATCACCACAGTGCAAGCTGAAGGTCATGACTCAGTGAAGCCAAGAGAACCGCATCATCTGTCAAAAACAGAGACAAGATCCTGAGCCAGTTGAATCCAACAACTCAACCAAGGAATTCTATCCATAAACAATATCAACAGAATCTGTGGCAAACAGCAGCCGTGATACTTGATACTGTGTAACATTTAATTTAGCACTAAAGACAATCAATAACTGACTAAATAGTATAATATATCAAAACCAAGAAGATATGTATTTTAAAATGTAATAAAACAGAAAACAAAATTGATTGATTGGCAAACTAATAAAAAAGTGGAACTATATAAACACCTATGAGATATGGAAAAATATACATCTTTAGGTTGCACAAACCCAGTCAGTGGGATGAAAAAGAAAATATTGCCAAAATTGAAATTTTACATGCAATAGGGACACTGAAAATTATTATCATTACTACATGTCCATGCTACACTATGATTTGGCTAGTAATTTTTTCCCCATTGCTAGGTGCTTGCTAGGCAACAAGATGACATCATACTGCTGCTCCAGTGACCTGGACCTGTATAGAAATGGACGTCCGGATCGGTGGAAATGGTATATCTTGTGTTTCAAAGCACTGGGAAAAAAGTTGCTGAAATGCATAAATAGTTACACAGGAAGAGCACTTTCAATATTAGGAAATAATTAGTAAAATACAATTTGGTAGTCGGAAGTTAGCAGCCCTACCATAGCTGACAGTCCAAGCTAAATTTGGCCATCTAGGAGGAACTGGCGGGAGGGGGGGTTGTTAATCAAGTCACTGTTGCTATTTTATAGTTATCTACTGAGCATTCATACACATGCACTCTTTCTACCTGCATAAGGGGAAATGTGATATGGACACAGTAGACCAGTGTTGCTATCCTACAGTGGACCAGCAGGCCTGTTACACACTTTAATCCGGGATGACAATGCATTACGTTCTCAGCAAGCGGAGCTTCCTGGGTTTTAAATTATAACACCTGTAAATAATTCACCTGCCCTGGTTCTGAAAAGGTTAATGAGGTAATTCAATATCCGCATGAACAGCACTGAAGCACATCAACATTGTGCAGACTGAGGGACCCCCTTATCCCGACCTAAGGCAATGGATGTCCGACAGATTCGTCATTCCTACAGATGGAAAGAAGAATGGACTTATCTGCTTCGTGACGGGAACATGGAAGATGAATTTGATTCATGTTACATTTGCTCCAGCCACAGAGCATTTACAACCATCCGCTGGTTATTTCCCGCTATTGGCTGATTGCACCTGTTCCTCTTCTTTCGTTCCATGTCCACGTTCCCTTTGTTAAAAACACGCACATTATCATTATAAAGTCCCTCAAAAGTAGCCTCAGCTCCTGAGATAATACGTCAACACAGTCCAAAAATGTAGAGTTCCAGACCATGAAGCAGAGACAGACAGCAGGGAAAATAAAACAGTAAGTCCTTTTCTTTATACTTGTTGAAGTTCTGGGTTTCCATAAGCGAACCATGTTCTACATAATATGTAATCTCCCAATTTCCTTGAAGCCTACATTGATTATTCTTAGTTGACATGGGCAGTGGTTGCAGCGCAAGTATATTTAAATGCACGAGGGTGGAATTTTACAAATAAGGTTCAAACAGTTAAGGATTTAAAGGACCTGCAGTGTTTCTGGATTGTTCAAGAAATCGAATCACATGTGAAATATTTAGGCTATGTGACTGTAAAGTCTTTGTTCAACCTCTTCATATCAAAATCCCTGGATATAAGATGTCCAGATTCGAGAGAGCTTCTGCAGCAGCTATCCCTAATAAAATTCATTCAGGTGTGTTTAATTTACGTTCCACAAAGCAGCTTCACTGTCTGAAGATTATGTATTTGCTGACTGCGAGGAGGGGATCATTTCAGAGGCCACTGCTTGCTGGTGTGGAAAATCACTGTTAAAAATTCCGCATCGAGAAGCAAAATAAACACGCAGACATCAATCCATTACCTTTTCTTTGGGGATTTTTTCCCCCCCTGCTCAGTGGTAGAATGGAGGTATCATTTTTCATAGCACGAGCGAATGCCTCATAATTTTTTTTGCGTATAGCGTGGCTTTAGAATGCATCTGATTTCTGAAGAGCATTTGCGATCATCCATTTCCATCTGTGTCTCACAATCGCCCTCGCTCCTATCTTTGCAAATAAATAAAAGATGAAGATGATGATTGCTATTTTTTTTTTTCAGAAGGAGACATAGTGATGTTTGGATCACAGATAAATGAAATACTAACTTGACAGTGGTATGACAAGCCTAACAAGAAAAGTATCGGCTTCAAGTGCAAAAAGAAATGCTTAAAATCAAAATATTCAGTTTGGTGTTCCTTTTGTAAGAAATTGTAACATTTAATTTAGTTGTCAGAATTTCAAAATGCATTTCCCTTAAATTTTCCTTCACTTTGCTTCAGAATTGTTTATAATCATTTATATATTAGTGGTAATAATGGTACAGATTCTGATACATAGTGTTTTTCTTCCTTAGAAGTAAGATAAACTGTATGAACGTTGTATATATGTTTGTAATTCCAGTCTGATGTGCTTCACCAGGCAACATGCATGCCTTACATGCATGACCCCATGTCTAGGTTAGTGCTACAGCAGCAGAGGACTTTTGCAACTTTCATTTAATTTAATTAGGGCAATTAGGTCAGCTACATTCTTCTTTTATTTTTACTTATTCTTTTATTTTTTGCTCTCTTGTTTTCAGCAAATACATCTATTCTGGAACCATAGGGTCAAATAAAAGCAAAGCTCACAGTAAGTCATCATGGTGCACTACAATCCTGTAGAAACAGCTGGAGCACGTGTATTTATATGGATAGAAATGAGCCGAAATTTGGCGTCTCTTTATTACTGGTTTTCAAACAATATTTTTGTTTTTCCAGTTATTGTTCCAAACCAGCGCACACTCGCCCCCACATGGGTGTGGTCACTGCAAAGTTGACCCTGATCCAAAATGTGTCAGTCAAGCCAAATGGTTAAAAGTCTAAACATACAGAAATGGATGTCACAGTAATGCAGTAGTGACCAATGTCATTTCACAACTACATCATCAGCTGACTGTGGCTTCTCTGTGCAATGTTTGCATGTTCTCCCTGTGTCTGCGTGGGCTCTCTCTGGGTGTGACTTCTTTCTCCAGTCTACAGATATGCATGTTAGTTTAACTGATAAGTGATGATTTTGTATGCTGCCACTTGCCCCATGAGAGCTGGAATAGGCTCTGTCCTGCATAGCCTGGAACTGGAGAAGTTAAGAAAATAGATGGAAAATTACACAAAATATAAAAAGAAAAATGGAGCATAAGAGGCATAATCTGGTTGGCAGGTTAGGTTAGCCAACAATCTACCTGTAGGTTTACCTCCAAGTAAACTAAAAAAAACAACCCAATGCAGAATCCAAAGTACCCCGAGGAGCACTAGTGCCCAGCTTTTGAAAAAACAAAACAAAACTGTAGCTTACATAAATTTACAGTTGTTACATCATTGGTATGCTTATGTACAAAATTGTTGCACATGCTGTCATGCATTTGTGTTATAGTTTCCAAATTATGTGGTATAATAACAACATAATCTCATAAAAATCAACAGTTTTAAAATGAAGACTTGTGTACATTATTGTTAAGCTATCCATGAATGAGATAAGAAAAAATAATACTTATATACACGCAGAGTCGCTTTTTCACTCCAGGGAACTGAGGATAGTGTGATACAATGAGACCACAGCTTCAGCAAGCGGTGCCATCTATAGGTTGAGCTACTGCGGGCTGAAGATAATAGCTTTTTCTCTTTTTTTTTTTGAAGGCATCTGAAAGGCCAATTATGCTGAGATGTTATCAGTCAGAGTCTCTTACAGAACAATGGCTTGTGTCAGATATCCACATGTGTGCAATAAACCCCGACACATATAAACTCATGCGTGGAGGTATGTGGCCACACGCATAAAATACACACACCGGATACATATCTGATAGGATTTAATTGAATATTCCCCTCCACGCTGTCTCGTGCTGAACATGAGAAGCTCTGTATCTGTGTCTGCTATCTCACAGTTCCCTTTCTCACTGGTGGTGCCACAGCACACACATAGCTTTGTGTTTCTGCACTTGTGAGGACTTCTACAGATACAACTTCCCCAGCCAAAATATTAATTGAAGAGTGCAATGGAGAATTGTTGTGACTGACATGTCTTTTATCTCAAGAGGTTAGTTAATAAAATATTGGAATATTTTAGCGCGTAGGCCACCATTTAAAATTGCCTGTTCACCAACCAAGGTAACAGTTTATAACCATACAGAATGGAGTGTTAGTGATGTATTATTACATTTGTAATTGGTCATTTCTTCTACAGTAAAACACATTAGTATGTAATTCACAAACAACATTTTTTTTTTCCAGTTTAACAAGTTAATATATAATATATTTAATAACAGTATTTGCATGGTTTATATGTAGCAGATTCCCAATTTCTAAACAATATATTCACGTGCAAACAAGGAAGTGTTAAGAGAAATGAGAGATAACTCTTTACTGTCACTGCACAGTCATACGTAGCCCAATAGTATAACGAAATTGGAAAGTGCCCCATGGCAATAGCTGGTGTATTTCAAAAGTTACTGTGTACTGATGTAGTAGTAATACTTTATAAAGTAGGCAAGTACTAATACCTCACTAATGCTTCCAAATATTCAGTACAATAAAGAAAATGCAGTATGTGCCTTACTAGCGGTTCATCACAGCAGTTGACAGGTTTGAATTAAATGTTTTATGGTGACTTCAACTGAAATGAACAATGAAACCCCCAAACAGTCTTTTAAAGAACTGACGTGTTGACTTTCTCTGGTCTTTACAAAGCAGGCAGTACATAAACACACACTCGCAGTGATGCCTCTGTGTAATTTGCAGCGTGATGTCACATGAAAGCTACCTCCAACATGCATTCAACATAATACAGACATCTGCAAGCTTACACACAGAATAATGGCCACCATTCATCTCCAAAGCTTTTCAAAAGCCCGCTGCATTTGGACAAGTGCCCCTGTTGTATTTAGAGTTGAAGAGCTCATTTGATGTTTTGTTTATCCTGTTTAATTTGTCATAATGAAAGGTTACCAGCTGATTCAACAGAGAACAGAGAGGTTTTTTTCTAAAGAGCCATGATTGATTTCTTCTATCTGCCCTCCTCTTGCTGCGACAAAAATTACTTTTCACTTGGATAGAAGAATGGATATTAGAGCAGAAAAGAGCAACCGAAGACATTATAAAGAGATAAGAGAAGCGTTCATCCATGGATAATATGTAAAAAAAAAAAAAAGCCTCTGACAGACCCTGAAAGCCACATACGTGTATGATGAAGCTGACATGTGCAGGCTTGCGGAAGAAAGGATTAAGGGAGGAAAACAGAGGTGTGGGAGTGAATCACGCTGTGCTTTTCTCAGTAGTCAAAGGCCCCTGGACAGGCAGGAATGGGCAGTCAGTGGTCACTGGCAGCATGTTGATGTGGATCTAAAATAAAATGTGTCTTTCTGAGGTTTCTCCAACTATCTGGCCTGACTCTGGAAAGCTGTGCGTGCAAGTGTGTCACTTTTCTCAATCAATATCAGCGGCCTGGATGTTGTTGTTGTATTTTGGTGTTCAGTTTGCCAGTCAGCCATCTGACTGGCAAACTGAACACATGTCAGTAACTGAAATGCCAAGATGGGGCAGTAAATCTTTGTCTAATAAAACTGGAAATGTATTGGTGACACCCCATTAGCCTAATTGTATTAAGAGGAGGGGTTTTCAGAAAAAAAAGAACTTCTGGTTGCAGTTGAGTTGACAGGTGCAAGATTTTTAGCTTGCTGGAGTCAGCACCATTCCACTCTAAATGATTTCCTTCTCAGCCAATAATGGCATTCATTTCTTCCAAGCTAGCTTAAAGCAAATGGGACATTTTGTTGAAGAGAAGAGAAGAAAATGGATCATGCAAGAAGAAAATAGAACAAAGTCTGAGAAACTAGAGCAGGAAATAAAAGTGCCCTGCACAAAGTGCAGTTTAAGTGTGATCAAAGAACTATGCTTACCTTTGCAAATTCATACTGATGATGACATTAAAAGCAGGGATTCCTACACATTATTTACACACACCCAAGCCTTTGTAGATCATGACTTGTTGTAGACCGCCAGCTAAATATAAAGTATATGCATATTTATGATAGGATCATGGGATCCAGACTTCTAATGGTTTTATACACAAATCATTTGGTTTGACTTAGAAATGTGTTTTAGGTGGATGAAGCAAAACTACCACAACACTAGTAATATCAACAGTATTATCTTAATGAGAGTTTTTAATAAAACATGTGCAATACTTGGTTATAATTAAAGGCATGACTTTTACCAGACAGAAAGCATTTTATAGCTTGTTTATTATCATGCTTATTTACATGGTTTTTGTTTTTTTCAGGACACAGGATTTTGTTTCTCATTTTCAGTTTTTTAGAGACAAACTTTTCCAAAGCAATGCCACTATTCAACATGACATATGATCTGAAATCAAATTTGAATAAACAGTGAAAGATTGCTATTTTCACACTCTCATAAATTTTCCTTTTCCTCAGTCTGATGGAAACGCATATAAAAACAAAGCTTTCTCTCTATAAAATAAACATGCCTTTGGTAGATTCATAAGCCATTCACATACACACACACGGGATAGAAGCTTTGGGCGTCTGCTGCTGACTCAGGTCTGTATATTGAAAAACCGATGTTTAAAGCTCCAAATCCCTTGAGGTAGAACAGATACATTATTTATCTATCTTGTTCTCTTACAACTGATGGATCTTAAGAACACCAAACATGTTGTGACTTGCTTTGTGTTGAAGAACATTTTTTATAGGATACAATTTAATATTCAGTGTTTGATGCAGGGATTCTGATCCTACTGTCGTAGTAAATGTTTACAGTTTTCTGGCTGGTGAGCCCCATGTGGCACGTCTGTATGTTGTTTCATATTCTCACATCATTGGATTTTTTGTTCCCAGTGGCTGTTGTGAAGAACATATAGACTTTTTTTTTTTGAGTTTAAGGATAATTGCTTTTTGCTTATCTGTTTTGCTGCATGACATCAGCCTGGGTTCCCAGTTAACAAATTAGCATGCTAAATCAGTGTAACTGACAAACAACGGACGGCAGCTAACACAACAGCATGACATCTAACCAGAGTTTGTGTTTTCAATAGCAGATTTCTGATATTCATAATCTGGGAATACTATATTCTCTGCATTTTTTCATCTAGTATTAAAGACTAAACTTCTTTTCAGGTTGATTTAAAACTCTAGATTCTTAGATTGAAAAATATTCTTCATGAAAGAGCTGTCGAACACTTGTACAAATATTTGACAGTGCATAGTACTAAAGCGAGACAGGAACTGAGCAGAGACAAAATACACACACATCACAGCAGGAGGCAGGATTTGAACCCGTGCAAATGACGAGGACGCAGTGCTGGAAACTTAGTCCAATGACAGCTAAGCCCACAGGGGACGACCATGAAAGCAGCTGCAGACACTTGTGATGCTTAGTTTGAACATGAAAAGCTTTGATAGCCCAAATCCCCACAAAATTTGAAGAAATTACTTTTATATAAATGTCTATAACAGAAATTAACTGTAACCCTGGAAAAAAATAATGATACAATCCCAGAGAGAAATCGGGATTTATTTTGTGTCTTTTTAAAAAACAACCTACAAAGAAATGCAAAAGATAAGAAAATGATGAAAGCTTGCTCACTTTTTAACTGTTATTTCCAATAAATTTCCAATATCTGATAAACCCACTATAAAACTTTGGTCATGTGAAAAGTTTTCACAGGGCTCTGTTCAGCGGTGTGGAAAGTGAAGACGGTAAGTAGCAGCCAGGTACTGCTATTTAAATGCACTTGATTTATAATCAGCAATTGTCATGGCCTCTGTAACAGCAGATGTTTTGGCGGTTTGCTCGTCTAGAGCATTCAGGTGTGTGTTAACACAATAGTACAATCTTCCCAGGAGTGGACATTTTAGAAAATTCCCCACACCTCAGCCTCAGGTAGAAAGTTCTTGACATTACAATTTAAAAAATCCCTGAACAAGTATTGCTTGTTTGGAAATGCTGCCAGGAGAAAAACCCTCTGTAGCACAGCTTAGGTTTCCAGAGTTGCATCTGAAGCATACGATTTATGGAACAAGAGATGTGGAGATGTTTGGCTGTGCAGCGCCATGCTTGGTGAAAACCAAAGGCAGGATATCATCAAATGCCGATAGTCAACCATGGCAGTGGAGGGATAATGATTTGGAGTGCCGGTCTGTCCTAATTGGGTCATACAACACGATAATAATCCAAGGACAACAGAATGGCTAAAAAAAATGTTAGCTCCTTGGATTTAGGGCTGGGCCATATTATAGCTTTCACGGTAATACCAGTACAATGTTAGGCAATGATAAGAAAATGAAATGTTGCCATAGAATATGGGTAAAACGTGCATGCGCAGTACCTTTATTTTCATACGCTCATACTCACATGGCGGAAAAAGCATGGCTGTGACAGAGAATGAGAAGGGCGACAGCAGGTCGTTGAATGAAACAGATGAACCAGAATTGGTTTCTAAAAATGGTGCAACTTCAGTGGTGTGGAACTGGTTTGGTTTTCGTCCGTCAGATAGCCACCAAAGCGCAAATCTTTGTAGAACATGCAAGCGGGCCGTCTTGGCAGAAAGCAGAAACCAACAAGTCCTCCCTGTAAAAGCACCTGCTTGGTTTTTTTGGATTGATGGGGATAAATAAAACCTGAACAATGTTAAAGAAAGAGACAACGGTCAAAAAAATTCAACATCTAGTAGATAGCAGCTTAAAACCACTTAATGGTGGATCAATACAGCCTCTAGTGTGTCCACAGTATAGAATGAGAGGAGCAAACATAGCGTATTCTAATGCACATGTCACATGGACAAAACCCACAGAGTGAAAGAAACACCAGCACTCATGGATAAGTATTCTACTGCTGCTTTCTGTTAAGGCCAAACACCCAGGACAGGATTTAGGAGTTTTTAAACTGCACTACAACTTTGCATTCTACTGTCAAGCAGCGAATACATGATGGTGATTTATATGGGGAAGCTATGCATTCTCAGTATGATGCAGTCAGTATTAAAACACATATATACATCATAGCTGAGCACATGAGGATGAAGGAGGCATCGGCATCTCAGAGCTCAGAGTTTAGTGCACACACAACAATTTTTAAGCATTCACTATTTAGCTCCGCTGTGTGGTAGGTCTTCATTTTAGGACAGTGAATGCAACTTTCATTTAAAGGTAATTTGGCCTACAGCTCTGCTCTTATCTTAATGATATCAAAAGGTAATTTTGGTATCTGTAGTGTTTTTTATTTATTTCCTTTTTTGCTTAATTCTTCCTTGTGTAATTCTTTCCTCTTGCCTCAAACATTTCGTGCAGGTTGTTTGCGTTTTAATGTCTTCTAGGTCTTAGGTGGTTAAATTTATTATCTCAGTAATTACTTTTCCCCCCTTATTAGCAAGTATGAAGCAATGTGGCACAATGATGCACACCAGACAAAAATGAAAATAATGTCACTTTAACTCACCGCATTTATCACCACACTCGAAGCAGGGTTGCATCAGAAAACAATCTCCATAGAAAATGGCCCAAATGCAAGATTATTATCAATTAGATCAACAGGACAATTTTTTCTTTACAAAATTAAAGGGTCTTTTTGCTGGTTTATCTTTCTCTAGTTGTCTTCATTTGTTTGTATCCCTTCATTTTTATTTGCCCATCTTTCTTTTCTACAAATCCCATGTCTGCTGCTTATTTCAGGCTCTGTGCAAATTAGGATTTATTTGTCCACTCTGTCATCTTTATCTAGCCTTGCCTCCACAAATTTCTGTTTATGTTTGCTCATCTGTCTTTCCTTGCTTAAAATATACATCATTCTTTTATTTGGTAACTATCAAGTCATCCGTAAAGATATCTATCCTCATCCTTTTCTCTCCCGGGCTGCTCAGAAAGTCAAGAGCATATTTTCTTCTTGTCGTCTTTTATAAGTCACTTTATCACTGCGGTGTACCAGGTTTATATCCTCTCTTCACTTTATTGCTCATTCATCCAAACTTTTCTTGTTCTTTGTTTTCCAAAGATATGATCTGTATTTTTCTTTTTTTAAATGTCATTTGTATTATCCCTTTCCCTCACAGTAATATTTAAATGCACAAATAACACCTTAGATTAGAGTGTATAGATATATATTGTATATATATATTGTATTTTTTTTTCAAATAATTGCAACCAAATTTAATCTTAAGTCATTGCTTAAAAACAGGCAAACTATCCCTTCAGTTAAAAATAAGCAGATGTGTTGCTGCGTTTACATGATGTATAAAAAGCTGTTTTCTATGTGTAAAGGACATGTTTTCAATCATGAGGAGTATAGTACTTTCTTACTACATCTATACTATATCTAATATCTAATAATTTCATTTATGGTTCTAGCTGGATGTATGAATGAAGGGATTTATGGATTTGTGAATTCTCAGTGTTGGTAAGTGAAAGCGAACCTTTAGCTGAGAGGACAGTAAATGAAAATGTTTTCAAACCTCTCTCTGATGGTCATCAAAACAAATCACATTTCACAATCCTGCATCTGTTTACACAAAGCAGTGTCTCACTCTAGTTTGTATGCATACGATTATGCTTGCTACTACAGCTGCTATGCTTGCTGTTTCGAGTCAATATAAATCCAAACTAGCATGTATGTATCAATGCACAAGCGACTAAAACCCTTGTTGGTATAGATTTATAATTGAACAAATGTCAGTGAAAGCTTTAGTGGAGCTGCAGCTTTTTCCATCAATTTTGTTTGCTCTGAATGTTGTGTCTAACATTTTTTTCTCCACCTATTTTTAAAGAAATGCATTTCAGGAAATTCAAATGAGAGAAGTTATTCTATTATATCTTCTACGATCTTCCAATGCTACAGCTCTGGTTTATTTGAAGAAGTTTCTAAAAGCTTATATCCATAGAAGAGAGTGGATCAACATAGAGCTGCACACCTCTGGGAAACCATGAAAGGTTTTTTGTCATATAGTTTTCAACCAAATTTGTTTCCTACATACTGTTTCAATAGTTATGAGCTGGTTGACCTTTAAAGTCAAATTTCCCATCTATGCAGTTACGCATATATTTATTGCATTTTGTTTATGCTGTCCTTTATGTTATCTTTACCAGTGTGTAATGATGTTGAAAAAATAGATTGTCATGTTTTGTCTTGCTTTAATACTTCATTGTGTTTCTTGGCAAAGTATCTTCATCTTTTTGAAATGTAGAAATTAAAAGTTTTACTTGTAATATTTATTTTATGATCATCAATACAGGGAGTGCAGAATTATTAGGCAAGTTGTATTTTTGAGGAATAATTTTATTATTGAACAACAACCATGTTCTCAATGAACCCAAAAAACTCATTAATATCAAAGCTGAATGTTTTTGGAAGTAGTTTTTAGTTTGTTTTAGTTTTAGCTATTTTAGGGGGATATCTGTGTGTGCAGGTGACTATTACTGTGCATAATTATTAGGCAACTTAACAAAAACAAATATATACCCATTTCAATGATTTATTTTACCAGTGAAACCAATATAACATCTCCACATTCACAAATATACATTTCTGACATTCAAAAACAAAACAAAAACAAATCAGCGACCAATATAGCCACCTTTCTTTGCAAGGACACTCAAAAGCCTGCCATCCATGGATTCTGTCAGTGTTTTGATCTGTTCACCATCAACATTGCGTGCAGCAGCAACCACAGCCTCCCAGACACTGTTCAGAGAGGTGTACTGTTTTCCTCCTTGTAAATCTCACATTTGATGATGGACCACAGGTTCTCAGTGGGGTTCAGATCAGGTGAACAAGGAGGCCATGTCATTAGTTTTTCTTCTTTTATACCCTTTCTTGCCAGCCACGCTGTGGAGTACTTGGACGCGTGTGATGGAGCATTGTCCTGCATGAAAATCATGTTTTTCTTGAAGGATGCAGACTTCTTCCTGTACCACTGCTTGAAGAAGGTGTCTTCCAGAAACTGGCAGTAGGACTGGGAGTTGAGCTTGACTCTATCCTCAACCCGAAAAGGCCCCACAAGCTCATCTTTGATGATACCAGCCCAAACCAGTACTCCACCTCCACCTTGCTGGCATCTGAGTCGGACTGGAGCTCTCTGCCCTTTACCAATCCAGCCACGGGCCCATCCATCTGGCCCATCAAGACTCACTCTCATTTCATCAGTCCATAAAACCTTAGAAAAATCAGTCTTGAGATATTTCTTGGCCCAGTCTTGACGTTTCAGCTTGTGTGTCTTGTTCAGTGGTGGTCGTCTTTCAGCCTTTCTTACCTTGGCCATGTCTCTGAGTATTGCACACCTTGTGCTTTTGGGCACTCCAGTGATGTTGCAGCTCTGAAATATGGCCAAACTGGTGGCAAGTGGCATCTTGGCAGCTGCACGCTTGACTTTTCTCAGTTCATGGGCAGTTATTTTGCGCCTTGGGTTTTCCCACACGCTTCTTGCGACCCTGTTGACTATTTTGAATGAAACACTTGATTGTTCGATGATCACGCTTCAGAAGCTTTGCAATTTTAAGACTGCTGCATCCCTCTGCAAGATATCTCACTATTTTTGACTTTTCTGAGCCTGTCAAGTCCTTCTTTTGACCCATTTTGCCAAAGGAAAGGAAGTTGCCTAATAATTATGCACACCTGATATAGGGTGTTGATGTCATTAGACCACACCCCTTCTCATTACAGAGATGCACATCACCTAATATGCTTAATTGGTAGTAGGCTTTCGAGCCTATACAGCTTGGAGTAAGACAACATGCATGAAGAGGATGATGTGGACAAAATACTCATTTGCCTAATAATTCTGCACTCCCTGTAGAAGCAGGATTCAGGATTAAATTATTAATGCTTGGAATCCCAGAAATATTTTAACATTTGGTTAACACAGTAGTGTGTAAATGTTTTCTTACATATCACAAATTGTTACTCCAAACTGACTGAAAGGATTACTTTTTGGGGAGCCTATATGTTTCTTTTTGATTTGTGTCGTATGTGTTGGCTTCATTTCTCTCTGATATTCCCTTAGCCTCGGGCCAACTTAAGTAAAATCTGGCTCATCTTACTCAGCTCTCCTCTACAGTAAACTGTTGACTGCTGGTTTATTTTTGCCTCTCCATAACTATCACTGTCTCTGCTCATATTCCCATCTCATCTTATTCCAGTTTCCAATTACAATTTGGATGTTTACATGATGCCAGCTAATGAAGTGGACATGGAATTAGTCATTCTCTACCTTATTTGCCAATCACTCCCTCCCTCAACCCCTCATTAAGCATCTTATTTACCAAATTCCTCCCTCATTCAATCACCAATTCATTTTCCTTGGTATTCATCTGCTTCCTAGCCCTGTTTGTCCTCCTCCACTGTTTGAGTATACTGGTTGTTCTACATTTCTACAATCTAGAATCTCATAAGTAACACTTTCTATGATTCAGTGCTTCTTTTCACTCACCCTATTCAGTGTCTGAATCTGTTGTCCTCCTTTTTCTTGTTGCCTGTCTTTTTTTAATGGCATTACCTTCCCATCTTTCTAATTCAGCCTCCATTTACCTGTGCTTTGGAACGTTTCCATCTGATTCGCTGACTTTCCCTCACGATACTCCAAATTTATTTCAGTCGTTATTTTTAGCCACACAAAATTTGCACTCCAATTTAATTTTGTAATCGATGTACTTTAAATTGCATCCCTTGGTCTATCCACAATTACTCAATATTTAAACATTAGAATATGTTTTTTGGTCTCTGTCAGCACAATGCTGGGAAATAAAAGGGAAGTGAAGTGAAATGAGGAAAACTGGCAAAGTACACCATGTAATATTTTTGATAGCAGCCATGGTTGAGTTGTTTATTCGCTTGTGTAGGTGAGCAAATCTGTTTGCATATTTGTGCCAAATTAATCGCCTGTCAAATGCATTAATTTAAAGACAGGTAAAGGGGTGAATGAGGAAAATGAATGGGTGGTTGCTACTGAGAAGCAGATCTTTGTCTTCTCAAAGCAATTTAAACTTTAGGAGAACACAGGGGGAGCTCTGTGGTTACCCCACAGTCTTAACGAAGTAAATGATTTAAGTAGTTAAGCTTAAAAAGTCATCGCAGCTAAGGTTATGATTTATGTTGTTCTTATGTTCCACATTTTCTCCGCTCTGCTGTTTCCTCTTATCTTTTTCTTTCATTTGCCATCTTACACCATGTTCAGTTCTTTTTGGCTTGTTCCTCTTAGACGGTATAAGCAGGGGGAAACCTACTGCCCTTCACCTTCCTCTTCTAGACTACAATCAGAGGCGCCACTCTCAGCTGCCTCCCTCCCTGTGTTTCTGTGTACATGTGCATGTGGGTGTATTTTTGTCAATTTGCATGCATGACACAGACAATTATCTGGCTTCTGCCTATCAACCTTGGTTAGCTCCAATCTCCCACTATCACCACAGGACCCACACACACACACACACACACACTCTGAATAGGTCAACAACTTCCTGTTACAATTTCATTGCTGGTAGGAAAGATGGCCTGCTTGGCCCAGGGGTAAAAGGGAATAATTTATCATTCATTCCAAATCAGGCTCACCTACATGTTTAGACTAAATGAAAAAGACAATTTCCCTAACCCCAACCAACCAGTGCTTTTGTTGTCACAGTTGTCACTATGCAGAGTATGTCCACCAGCTCTCTCAGTCACCTACTGACTCCAGAATAGTTCAGATATATGTGCCTTCATTTATTTAAAATTAAATGTTGCCTCTAAATGTAATCTAGCCGGCGATTACTGTCCACCAACATCTAACTGAGAAAGCAAAATCCTTCTATTTAACGAAATTTCCACTAATGTCAATGGCAATTTTATTTATATAACACATTTGATTATACTTGAACTCAATGTGCTTAACAGCAAAGATAAAACCATGATAACCTAAGTAGGTTTACAGTCTTAAAGGAAAATACAAGGTAACATACACATTTGCATTCACACACGCACATGGATGTGCACACATACATAAACATACACACAATAATGTGTGTGCATACATGTTTGTTTCTTTTAATGTATGCACAAATGTAATTGACCTCAGGTCAGCAGGCAGCTTGTTCCAAAGAACAAGGCCACATTCACTGAAAGCACGTGCAAGAAACTCAGACCCAATCCCTGGAACAGAACATGACCCGAGAGGTGTAGCTGGGTGATAAACTCTGAACAAGTCAGAGATGTACAAATGAGTGCTTTATGAACCAGTGGAAGGATTTTAAAGGTAATTCTTTATTAAACCTGTAAGACTGGCTGTCGCAATCTGAATGAGCTGAAGTCGTCTTACTGTTGATTTGGATAATCCTGCAAACAGAGCATCACAGTTGTTTAACCTGCTAGATTACCAGAGTCAATTTAAGATATGAATTTTCCAACTTTTCTGACAGAAGCACTTCTGGTAACCATAAAACGTTTTTCAAAACTGAAGTCCCCATCCAAAACATCCCAAGGTTTCTGATTCGTTACCTGTATTTCAGAGACAGGGATCATAAATTAAAAAAAACAAACAAACCTGTCAATCTTTGACTTTTTGAACAAACAACGCATATTTCTGTGTCGTCTCTGTCAGTTCTAAAATGTTTCTGGACATCCTTCAGTTAATGTCATCAGTGAAGCTTAGTTTGTTAACAAAGGTTAGATTGTCAGACTACAATGATAAGTACAACTGTGTATCATCTGCATAAGAAAGTGATATCATCTCTAATGCTTTCATAAACGTATAGATTTCTCAACTCTATATATGTTTGTAATGTATTGTGCTTTCATTTGCTTTTGCTTCTCCTTGATTTTACTTTAGCAGTAGATAGTATTTTTGCTTTTCCACAGCCATTCATGCAGCCATCTTAAAAAAATCTATTGAACTCATACAGCTGTGTATCATTATACTCCCACCGCCATGCTTCACCTTCAAAACATTGTTTTCTGTAGTGCTAGTCACTTCAAACATACTGTTAAATTCTGGTAATTTCTTTGTAACCATATTCCTGCAAGAACAGAGGACGAGATGGAGATATGAGAACATGCTGACCACTTTGAAATGATGTCATAACTGAGATGTAATACAACTTTGAATATTTATACATTTGAGCAATAAAGATTTATTCCCTGTTCTATAATGCATGCTTTGGTCCTCTCCCACGTTATGTTATTCATCTCTATTTAGATCCTAATATTCGTCTTTCTGCGGAGGACCGTAGGTGAGATGAGTGCCAAAGAATACAGATGAGAGAAGGTGAGATTAGAGGTCGGAAACAGACGCTGCCCACCAAGACCGCTAATCGCATTTTTCACACTGCTGCAGGGCCACGGGGAGCATACAACATCGACATTGAAAAAAGTGAGGAATTTAGTCTTTGACCCCAGCTACCAAAGCATATTTATCTGTGTGTGTCTTGTGGTGACAAACCAGAGCACTCTCTGCACAAATAATTTTCCCAGTGGAAATTTGTTTTTGAATACTGATCTATCAATCAAGGGTAATCTATAAGCACAAAAACAATGCTGGAAGTAATGGGACAAAGAAACTTAATGTAATGCTAGAGCTAATTATATTTCTATTCTACATGATCTGTGCCTTATGATTCTGCTGCTCACCACATAACAGTGAAACACAAGCAAACAACAGGCCACATGTCAAAAAGAATCACGTGTGTGTGTGTTCCTCTGCACATGTACTCATTTATCATTTGTATTTGGTTATTTTTAACCATCTTTGATTTTGTTTAGTTTGTTTAAAATGTTGATCATTTGCTTTCATTGGTAGAAAAAAAATATATAAATTCTTACTCCCAAAGTATTTTGGATATTTCCAACTAAAAGAAACCCCTGAGTCAGAATCACAATACGCCAGAAGGACTACACTCCCCACCTGCCCCGCGAACGCCTCGGATCCCCGAGGAAGAGCTGCGGGAGAAGAATGTCAGTTTTGCTTAATCTGCTGCAAAATGACCCAGATATGCAGTGGAATATGGATGGATGGGGAATGCACCAGTTACAGGTAAATGTAAAAGTTTAAAATTTGAATTGCTGAGGGTGTTTTTTTGCTTGTCTGCTAAAAAAAACCAACATCACATCATTAATTCAAATGCTATGTTTATGCTTCCCGGTTTACTTATAGCTTCATGCTACCTGAAATGACCCTACAGAGGATCTAGTGTCTGCTTGGGTTACTGTGAAGATGCAGCTAATATTTGCGATCTAAAACACAAGCTGACAGGCTGAAATCCTTTCATAATGCACTGTTTTGTTTAGTGAATGAGAGCCAGAGACGCTCTGTGTTTTGCTTTACAATTGTAAGTAACTTAATGTGATGTTATGACCCTTGTTTCCTGACTCTTCTTTGTGTCTCGATGTAATTAAGGTCATGTTTAATACACGTCATGTTGCCTTGTAATTAGAGTCCCTGCATTATAAATGTCTATATAATCAAGTGGAAGAAGTGGAAGTAAAATCTGACACAAGCTATGCACTTTTGTTTTAGGGACAAAATGGAGGATGTGCCTGAACAGGACTGGGAGCCTGAGCTTGCTCTAGTTAGGCCTGCAGCTATGCATTATTGAGTGTGGTCCTCTGCAGGGGGTACAACACACACATCCTTACACACAGAGTCTAAGAGTTGGGAGTGAAGTCTTGCCAGCCAGCGATGCATCTTGTCTGATGTACTGCTGCTGCTTCATAAATTAGGCTGACATCAGTGGAAAGAGTAAAGGGAGAATAAATGAAGTAGAAACAGAAAACAAGGATGTGTTGTCACACATCTGCAAATTAGTAATGGAAGAAATCTAGCAAATTTTATTATATTGATTTCAAACACAATATCCATTCAGAATGGAAACTTATATCAAACCTGTTTCTTTTTTTCCTGCTCACCACGTATCCATCATCATCCCCTTTTTTCATTTATTTTCCACTCGTGCTTTCCCTCTTTCTCCATTTATTCTGTGTCTCTTCCTGGACCTTATTTCCTCCGGTCATTTTTCCAATTAATCTGCTTCCAATCGCAACACAAGGTGAGGATTTGCCAAACTCCTGTCTGGGCTAAAATTACTGACATGAGTGAAGTCAGTAGTCGTAGCAATCTTCTGCCTTTTAGTACTTTTTGTTCTACCTCAGGGAGACTTTTGTGCATCACAGAGACACAAACACATGCTGTACACAGACACATGCCTGTTATCAATCCCAATCATTCTGACCCAAATAGACCAAAGCATGGATTAAATGCATTTGCTCAGGGGATCAAAAGGCAAAAGAGAAAGAGATGAGCTTCCTTTGGAAATAGATATGACTACAACCATTAGGAAAGATGAGACCATGGCCAAATGGCCCTCATTACATGTGCCTGCTGTCTGACATTATGGGCAATATGGAGTGGCTTTTTTGCCTCAGTAACGCTGATCGATTTCGCTCTGTCCTAAATGCAACAATTACACCTTAACTTTTAAAAAGCTTAGTTGGCTATTCCACAGTGAGGGAAAAAAATCAATGTGTGATGAGGGGGGCAAGAGTTTGTAGTTTGCTGTGAAGCCTTATTTAATGTATTAATGCAACTGATAGGTTTTACCCTTTAGTATTTGCCATGCATAGACCTGTGTGTTAAACAAGGGCCCTAGCTACTCAATGAAACTGTCTATTCAAACAACTTTTCCCATTACTTCTAATTTTAAACAGTTGACTATTGATTTAAAATTTTCTACTGATCACAGCAGGTTGATGACAGAAATCTGGCTGTGCCTGTCAGAATATGTATTTGCCATACTTTCCCAAGACCTGAACAAACACAGCACATCACTTCTAAACATCCCCATTACAAGTCGTCATGCAAAGACTTTTACAGAGTAGGGAAATTAAAAGGGTCATAGATTAAAGTGCCCCAAATTCCATAAATGCCACAAAGCACTTTTTTTGTCAGCAATGCAACAACAACAACAACAACAACAACAACAACCAGCAATTCAATTACCCGACTCTATGAATGGAGCCTTTTGGTGGCCAAAGAAGGTGGAAAATAAAGGTCCAACTTGGTATGATATGACAGACAGAATATATACTAGCTTGAAAAAGAGTGAGCACATAAGAGACACTGGGCTGTGAGTCTATTACACAACACAGTACAGTCCAAATAAAAGTCTAATGGGACGTCACTAAACTTTAGGTACAAGAGTCTGAGCAGATCTGACAGCATAGAAGATAAGCAGCTTGTCAGTAATGCATACACCCTCTTGTGTGTTTCACCTAGAGACACCCATACACACACATGCCCACACATTATAATATACACACACACTCATGCACGTATATGTAGAAGCATACAGCTCAGTCATGAGCTTGAAGTCCTCCTACACACCAAAGGTTCAAATCCTGTTCACAACATGCATCAAAATCTGACTTGATTTGTTAAAATCATTTTTTTCCTTGCTGACATATTGGACACATTCAGCATCTAATCCATATACTTTCAGGAAAGGTTAGGATGCTGTTAATAGATAAAAGATGTAGCTATCAGCCAGAAATAGACTAGTAAAATGATCAAATAAAATAATGTAAATAATGCATGCTATGCACTGTATTCTTCACTTCTGTTAGACAGATTGATAGACGTCTACATTGAAAAGCTGGTGTAGCCCCACAAGGAGGCTGCTACAGCTCATTAGCCATCATATCCTAATCATTAGACAATGTTAGTGTTGTGATAACCTTTACTGGCAGAGGGGTTTGGTGTGTGTATGTGTGTGGGGCTACATGTTTGTGGATGTGTGTCTTTAATTGTGTCCATTGGGAGTTCCAGTTTGGCTCCATGACAGAATTCCCCAATAATGGAGCTCTGAAAAGCAACAGTATGTCACACTAATGGACCATAGACCATGTTTGACACATGCCTGCTTCCCCTTATTTTCCCTGTAGCATGCACACACATACACCCTAATGCTGAAATGTCTGGAGGAGAGCTTGCCTTCCCCAGGACAACATTTCTGTGTTTATCCAACTCAGTGCACCATATTTTGTAAGCTCTTTTCAGCACGACCCTTTGTACAGTCTTGGGGCTTTTCACATTCACACCCAAAGTGCACTTGAGCTCCATCGCAAGCTGATTAGTTCAAAAAATGTTGTTTGTTTTTTTTCAAAGCAAAGAGAGCAACATGGGGCATCGAAATGAAACCGTACTGCAACAAGCTCAAAGGGACGCTGAAACTTTTAGCACCGAGGACACTGCTAAAGCAACGAGTCATTAAAGTGCACTTCTTTTTTATTGTGGTGTTTGGAAGCTATAATGTAAGTTAGTAGTTTTCATGTGGTACAACTCTTAGGTCCCCTCTGCGAATCGCTACCTTATCGTGGTGGAGGGGTTTGTGTGTCCCAGGAATACCAGGGGCTATGTTGTCCGGGGGCTTTTGCCCCCTGGTACGGTCTCCCATGGCAAATTATCTGGTCTCTCACCCAGGACCAAAGAGTGATTCAGAAGACTCCTATGAGTTCATCCTGCCTGGGATAGGGTTACCAGGACCCCGCCCTGGAGGGCACAGCCTGAAAAAGGGACATGGGCCCATCCTCCTGCAGGCCCACCACCCACAGGAGGGTGCAATGTGTGCTGGGTGGTGGCCAAGAGGGGAGACCCAGGGGCAGGCCCAGGACACGCTGTAGAGATTATATCTCTCGGCTGGCCTGGGAATGTCTTCGTGTTTCCCGGACAAGCTGGAGGAGGTAGCCAGGGAGAGGAGTTCTGGGCTTCCCTGCTTAGGCTGCTGCCCCACGACCCGGCCCCGGATAAGTGGAAAAAGATGGATAGATGGGTGGATGGACAACTGTGAGGTACAAGTCTTAATAAGTACTATGGATGTAAAAGACAAAAAAGACAAGTTTAAAAAGTGCTGGCCTAATAATAATAGGTTTAATGGAGTTCATTTCGAAAACAAAATAAATAAATAAACCCTTAAAAACCTCTAAAATAAAATATTTTCTGACTCTCCCTTAGCTGCACTGATTGTTTCATGTACCCTGGTTTTAAAATATTTACATTTTTTGACATTTCTATGACAATGAACACTTGCGTTTTGAGATGTTCACAGAACTGGAAACAGCAGTATGTACCAGGAGACACTCTGTGCATCACTAAATCCAAAGCCTTCATTTTCAGCAGTCCTGTTAGGCACTAATGGCAGTTGGACTGTTATTAACATAGTCCTCACATACGGTGAGTGTGTGTGATAATTTAGCAGCAGTGTTTTTAACAAATGTACTTTTGTCAACTTGCTAAAGACTACAAGTGTCACAGAGCGGGAAAAAACCACATACCAACAACTCTGTTAGCTTCAGAAATACAATATAACGAAAATAGGAACATGCATTCAATTTAGTCTTTAAAAATAGCAGCACAGTCATCAAAACACATTCCTCACTCCACTTCGGAGACTCTAAAAGGTAGCTCTGACCTCTCTTCTCCCTGACTTCTCAGTTCTAAAGCCCTTCATCTTCTCTCACCCTCAGACTATTGCTTTTTCTCACCCTTCATCTACCTCTTGCTCCTTCCCTTTCAATAATTTTTCTTCCCCAAACCCCTCTCCCTTGCTCTAGGTTGGATTGAATTTCAAACAGGAGCTGTGATCTTTGTCGATGATTGTTTGCTGCATTTTCTCAGACAAAGAAGCTTTTATGTCAAGCGCTTACCCGGAGAAGGAATTTCACAGTGCCATACTGTACATCCCAGGGCTTTGGCTGCCTTTGTCCCTTGCTGTAATTACTGCATGCTTTTGGACCACAATGTACTTAACCCTATGCAACTCTCTAGAGATTCTGTCAATCTCATTAGTTACAGTCAACTCTTGGAAATGCAGCCATAAATCGCATGTGACCTCAGTGCTGGTTTGCCCATGACTAAATGCAGCAGAACCACCAGCACAAAGCCCCCCAGTGGTTTTTTGCAAGTTTCCAATTTTACCATATAAAGTCATATATAAATAATTTGCTTTAAAATAACATGAGATTTCAAATGATCCTCACCTCTGTTTGTTTAGTATGTCTCTTGAAAAGTATACCTTATAATACATGTTGCTCTATAAGCAATTACTTTGTGTGGGATTAAAGAATAAACTATTTTTATATTTCACACTTGTCATGTGGTTCCCAATGGGATACAGAGAAGACAGATGTTCATTCTCATTAAAAATGTCTTAGCCTCTTGGGTAGAACAAATTTAGCCATGAGTCTATCATTTGGAACGGTTGTTTATTAATACAGCTCAAGTTCTCAAAGTTTAGTTGTCTTCGTTCCCTTGTAGTTGACAATGCTGTCTGCAAAGTTTGGTAAAATCTGTCCTTGTGCTTCGTGCATGTGTGGGTGGTGTGAAGCGTTAAAACTTAATGGCTGTATTTTATTTTCATTTGCTTGAATCGTGTGAATCAGCCATCACGCTGAATCAAACTGTAGAGGGATGAGTGTGTGCTGCATGAATGTTTCCCGTTAATGAAGCGATATTAACTGACAATGTCCATATAGCACACATGAGAGTTGTACTGTATGAACTTTGAGTTAGCACAAGTTTGGGAGCCAACTTTGTCTTGGCTCAAGTTAGAGACCATTTACACTACTGTTACTGAACATCAGTCGAACCAGGTCAGGATAGTTAGCCAACTCATTTGATAACAATGCTACGGTCAAATGGCGATTCTAACACATGTGACTGCAGAAAATGTCCCTGCTATGACCGTTAAAAATGGGATAAGTGTTATTCTCAAAACATTGCTTGCTGTTTTTTTTACTGAATTGCTCATGAAGGGATTAGGACTGGACAGGACAGCAGTGTGGTGGTTAGCACTGTTGCTTCACAGAAAGAAGGTCCTGGGTTTGAATCTAAGTGGGCCTTTCTATGTAGAGTTTGCCTGCTGTCCCTAAGCTTGTGTGAGTTCTCTTCAGCTGCTCTAGCTTCCTCCAGTAGTCCAAACACATGAATGGAGTTACGTTAATTGGTGATTCTAACCTGGCTGTGAAGGTGAGCATGAATGTTTTTCTGTGTTAGCCATGCTATTATATCTGTCCCCCACCACTTTCCACACATAAGCACAGTACATAAGTACATAAGCAGAAGAAAGTAGATGGACGTGTTCAGGAGGACTAGTTTTTGGACTTAATCACAATAAAGTTTCTGTACAAGGACATTAGGTTAGTAGTAACTAGAATTTAACAACTGACCTTGCCAAATACTTTAAATATTTGTGTTGATGTTTCAGCTATATATTCTTTGCTGTGTAGTTTTGTTGTTCAATTTACAAAAAGTCCTTTGTTTTTAAATATTTATTTCAATATTAACTGTTAATTTATTTAAACTTGACCAGGTTTACAGGGACTTGGAGGGACTAGTTTAGACATTTTTCACGACTGATAGCTGGAAGAATTCAAATATATATGACACCTAAATGAGCATATATCCTCCTATTTCAGTATGTAACAACGATTGTCTTATAGACTTTCAATGTGCTACAACTAGGCCCAAAATTCCCTTTTATTCCCTTTGTTTTGTGTCACATACATTTTTAGGTTCAACAAACAATTACTACAAGTTTTTATTCTGGTACACTAAATGTTTGATCAATGTATGATCAATGTTCTCTCAGCTAAAAAAGTGACAAAAAGAAGAGATGAACAAGGGCAAAGGTTGTATGAGTAATATCATTGCACATTATATCACATGGCCCAATTAATTTTGCTAAAGCCTTTTCATACGGCACTACTCATTTTAATTAATGCTGACATTTACATAAGTGCTGGAGTTGTTGGCTGTATATCTTTTCGGTTGAAGGCTTTCATGTGCGCACTGATATAAAGACCAAAACGGATTATATTGTTTTTCTGATTTTGCAAGTACACAGTAGTAGTACCATAACAATGTGCCTACAGCTGGGTTTATAAGGTCAAACTCTCAGATCTACAGAGAGAGTATTACAGAAGCAGCTATAGTATCTATTCCTAGAACATTTGCTGGAACAATGAAAATGTACAGGCAACATCGCTACTGCCGGACGCTGATTTGGTGCAAAGCCAATTTGCGAATCCACCCAGAAATCAAATTACTGACAGAGAGGAAGCAGAAGAGGAAAAACCAAAAAATAAATAAATATATAAATAAATAGCCTTACACCATTCCCTTTCTCATTAGGAAACACCTGCTTGCAGCCATGCACCCATCCAATGTGATGATGAAATGGATGAGTCACACCACCTGATAGGCATCTGGAGCCAATGATTGACCAGTGTTACACTGAATGGAGGACAAATGCACTGAGCCGTTATCTCCTGCCTGCCACATCATGACACATTTCAACAGAACTTCAGCAGCAACACCTCGCCGCACTTAATTTCACATTTATAGACATTATTGACTACAGCCACTTACTAGAAGCAATTGTTATATAAAAAAAAAGACATTTTGCACACTTACAGTATGTACTCTTTTCTGCAAATACATTCATTGTTGATACCTTTGAGTGTTATTAAAAAAGCATTTCTTTTATTAGACACACTATTAGCAAGTGTGGGGCCATCATTTCCATGAGTCCATTAGTGATTAATCACATGTAACGAGTGTTCATCTGCAGGGCAGTTGTTAAAATGTTTAGTACAACTATGAAGTTTGTTTACTGCAATAACTGTGAAGTGAAAAAATTGGGGGGAGTTACAACAATTTCAACACCCTGTTACAGTTCGAGAGAGGCAGGAAACTGAATTTACACTATTTGGATGAGAATATGTAACTAGATTTACCTGAGATTCATCTGAGATCTGTGTAAAACCACAGTTGGCAGTATTATACTGAAAAGCTTATAATTTTAAAGCACAGAATTAAGAAAATCTTTTTAACATTATGTTAGTTTTTTGTCATTTACAAAAAAGTACATCAAAAATTCACAGTATAACACTGGCACATCTAAATGCCAATACTTTAATTTAACAGGATGATATCTTACACTACAGTTTCATTCACATACTATTTAGAAGTGAAAACAATTCCCTCGAAATTACCAAATTATAGTTTATCTAATCTGCTGCAGGTTTTTAATTTATATTTAAAATTCTGAATAAAAGTAACATTCAAATAATACTCTGGGTTTCTAACAACTGTGCTTCGTTACACACATTTGGTGAGCCATAATTTCTGACTTCATTTTCTAAATGTCACTCTGACCTTCTCATTTCATTTACACCTTTCTGCTTTTTGTCTTGTTTGACTGATATGACACCATAAAATACAAATTTATACTAATTTATACTTTAAATACCATTTTCTTTTCTTATACACCATAATTTTTGAATAACTGCATACAAGGCAATATGGGCAATGTGTGACCACGCCACTTGGCTCAAGTTCTCAAACTCAGCATGGTGAAAATAATCTCAGCCACCCAGTTCATTATTTCTAGTGCAGTCAAAGGCGCGTTGCCATCAAGCAACAGTTAGTATTTTTTATATAGTGTTATCTGAGCTGGTGAACCGGTCAAAGTACCTCGCAGACACACATACTTTGATTTATTAGAGACCTTGTCACTTTGTTCAGAGAGCAGCTGACCATGGAGGAGATCTTGTTAATTTTAAGACTGAATCACCCAAATGGAGACAGTATAAAACACCACAAGTATGATAGATGATATAATATGAAGCTGTGTGCGTGTGTGGATTATCTACAGTATGTTTGTAAAGCATCGCCTTCGAGAGACATTGCATCCTTACAAGGCATAAATGACACATTCACGCTGATCAATCAGTGCTGCATGCTTCACCTGAGAAAATATTGGGCCGCACTCACAATGGATAAAAGCACCTTGAAGCTGGGTAATTTAGGGAAACTTCTAAAAAAAGGTAATGATTCACAAAGTATTTTTAGCACTGAAAGTGGCTCCTGACTCTGAGAAATCACTAAGATGTGGTTACAATTAGTCTAATCCCGCAGGTAATTTGCCTGTTCATACAAGCAGCTGGGAAAGATGGAGCAATCATTAACTTCCACAGCTCTTTTTAACTTCCAAGCAAACACTCTGCTTTTTTTTCTTTTCCCCATTTCGGAAGATTCATTTTAACACAACGGGATTATCTGAGAACACGGTACCTGGTTGTGCTACTATACACCCAAACCTCAAGTTTTGTATTTCTCTGGAAGGTTTCGTGGCTCTGTATGGGTGGTTTAATCTTATTTTTGATTTGACATAGTCAGGCATCTCTTTTTATGTTTCTGTGTGACTCTGTGTGCCATCTCAGTCATTTTTGTGACTTTTCTTGACAATTGTTTATCAAATATACTTGACACCTGGCGAGGTTAATGGTGGGAAATGCAGAAAGTGCAATATCGAATCAGAAGCTGTTTGAATGGATGTTTGTCAGATTCCTGTTACCGCTTGCATGGGAAGTATTTATTTTGTAAGTCGTAGCATCAGAAACTACAGTAACTTGGATTTACCTGTCACTCATTCACCTTTTACAACACACACACACACACATTATTCACAATTTATAGAACAACGGGAAAACAGCCAATGAAAGAGTGTTATATGCCCTAAATGTAAAAAAATTGGAAATCCTTGTATCCCACATGGGCACATCGATAACTACAGTATGTAAATACTGACACATTAAAGTAGAGGTTTTTCTGCTTCATAGAGGCATATCAGCATTGCAGTCTTCACGCACCCCTGACTGTAGAACCAAACAATTATAACTGTCAATGGATGTGAACCAGAAAATGTCTTATCTCCAAAAAGATTCATTCATTCTGGATGCAGTCACAGTTCTTCCATCAGTTCTCCTTGACTGCACAGCTAAATTTGCTGCAGCAGGTTTACCATGTGGTCTACACATCAACTCCAATTTCTTAACAGCTGTCTGCATAATAGTAATAAAAATGTACAACATTCAGCTTCAAATTCCATTTACTAGATGTCTAAAACTATCACTATTTTTATAACATCTACTAACCTTGTTTTTTTAATATTGTGTATAGGTTACAAATCTGGATAACTGAAGTGTTGGTTAGCTCAGCCTCTGCATACTTGGTTTTAAATATTTCACGTCACCACATGGACTTTGCTTCTTGAAAAAGAAGCTAAAAAATGGGGGAAAGCTTAAAACTGACTGCTCTCCCTGTCTATTAACTGGAGAAAAAAAATAAATAATTGAAAAAAGTTTTAGCATAATAATAAGTTTCATACTGACATTTTTGTTTTTAAAAAAGAGATATTTTAAAGGGAGATTGTTTTTCTCTGTAGTTGGAACTGTTATCTTTCCTTTAACTGTCCTCAAAAAGCAGAAAGAGCAGAAAATAAAGCATTTATGTTCTCAGTGAGATTGAGTCTTTTGAAGGACACATCATACTGGTGTCAGTCCAAGTGTAATATGTGGTATTTTTAAACAGGATTTTAAACGTGTATTTTCACAGTTATACGTTGTTATATCAAATCTGCTGATTGAAAGCAGAAAAGTCAAACTATTAAAGTTATGAATAAGTCAGCTTTACTTTGTACTCACAACTATTCAGAGGTCAGGACCAGAACAAGTTGGTGCTCACATTCACATCTTTTCCAGCAACAAACAGCATCTGAATGAGTTTCACTCACTAGCAGTGAGTGAAAGGTAATAATTAACCACATTCTTAGAGCAATCAAGTTAATAGCTGAAACAATGAAGACTAGAAGCAATAAAGCTAATTAAAGTAATATTTTGGAACTCAAGCATGGCTGTCAGTGTTTTTCCACAAGCCTGCTAGTCTGCCACAGCCTACGGGCCATCATCAAAATCATTAAATACTGAATTTGAAAAGTCTGTTTTTAGCTATTCTGCATGGACTCAGTTACAGCAGATCCTCATATGTAAGCTCATTATTGCCACTATTAATTTTAGTTTTACATTTAGTAGTAGACATGTTTTTGAAATACACATGGATGCTTTGGAATAAGACTAGTATTAGCCTGTATTTATTAAAAAGTCTCTGCATTATTTTTCCTCATTAAAACAGTACTTTAAACTGCAAATTGAATGACTGGATAAAGTTATTCTTCTTATTAGCTTATCAACCCATAAAGCTGCTAACATACTCGTTGTTACTAGTAGATTCAGTAAAGATGTTAGCAAAAAACAATAGTCAGTAATGGTGCTTGAAGCTGTGGCGGGCATGCACAGATAAATGACTTTCAATGTGTAGGAAGTCAGAAAAACAAAACAAAATATCATGAAAGACAAGCAGTTCACTCGTGTTTGACCTATGACACATGAAACATATTTGCTAGTACAGCACTGGTGGTACAAACACTAATCTTGTAGTTCAAGTGAAAGGTTTCCACACATTCCTTTGGCTATATTGGATTGCCAAGGCAGGAGTTTTCTGAAATGAAAGGAATTTTCCAGATGAATACAGTGTTTACCAACACACTGTCTGCTGCACACACTTCAACCCAAATACAGCTCATAACAAAGGCAATACAAGCGCATCCCTATCCATTGGCACCCTAATAGAAAAGCATCAATAACAACACGGCAGGAGGGAACCCTTTTATGAACTGATCGATTTCTGAGCCTTTTACTGCCACAAAGAGGAAGCACAACTCAAAACACGGGGGAAAAGAAATGAAAATCTACTTACTCCTTGGACAAATGAAAGAACAAGAAGCTATGGACAGGTGAAAGAAAAAATAACACTAAAAACATGATAAAACAGAAGGTTACCCAAGAAAAGTCTGTCTAATTCAAGCCATTCCCTTGCTGTCCCAGAGTTGCAGGATATTTGAACATATAAAGTCAGGACAGTTGAGAGCAAACCTCTAACAGTTGCAGCAGAGCTGCCAACTTTCTCGTGGTTTTAACTGGGCTTTTTCCACTTTTCCCAGGACTCAAAACGTGGTGCTTACCAATGATTTGTCAATCATTTTTTATTAATTATTTATTTATTATTGTTAATTGACCATTCACTGTGTCAAGCTGTGTGCCTCTCTGCACTCATTTCTTTCCCTGAAGCAAGGCACTGGCTTAATTTACTGGCGCTGTAATTTTTTTTAAAAACTATTTAAATAGAAGAATACAAGTTTCAGTTTTTATAATACATTAGTAAAAAGACTTTGGGCATTACTTGGATAATTAAAGAGATAAACTCAATTTTATAATTGTTCTGTAAAGATTACACAAAGCTCATTAGTTCTTTAAGTACCGCAGTGTACATATATTTGAGTATTTTCTTTGTTTCGCACCACAGTGTCCCAAATTCCCACCGTGATGTCAAGCATGCCATTCAGAGATGGGTTTAAACATGATCCATCTCTGAAGGGGACTCAGATTTAAACAATAGGAGAGCGAAGCTGGTTTGTGGGCATGTGGGGGGAATAGCGGATTAGAGAGCCAAAGCATTGAGATTTAAACTAAAGGGCAAAATAGCCAAGCACACTAGCACTTTTCAACCATGAGCAAAGGACTCAGCCGGAGATTTTAAAAGTTTCATTCCTTTCTTTATCCCCCACTGTGATTGTTCTCCAGCTCTGGAAAAGATGTGAGTTTCTACTCCTCTGTTTTATCTGCCATTCTCCTGACGCTGACGGTCCCAAAGAGAAATATGTGTTTTCTTCTTGAATAGAGCTTTCTCACCATCACCTCACCATCAGAACACAGACTCCATGCAGATGTGAAATAGCACATGAGCAGCATACATTAGTGTAAACTACTGTACAAATATGCACCGTATAGCATGTATGCACTAAAGAGCTCTCACACACACACAGAGTGTACCGTGCCAAAGAGTCGCAGAGCTGTTCTATTATTCACAACCAGATGTGCTGGAGGCTGAGATGGAAGGAAGTGAAGAGAAAATGACAATGGGTGAGAGATATGCGCAAAATAACATCGCTGTCAGAATATATAAGGTTAAAACCAATATTTGAAAGGATAGAGGGATTTCACTCTGTAACAGTAATGGTGAGAACTTGTCAGTCAAACCTAAAGTCTTTCAAAGACAGTGCACATTTTCACTTCTTTTCTTTGGTCTGGAGAGATGAGGAACACTGTGGGTTTAAAAGATGCCATTTCAAGTGGCTCTACCAAGCTTTCTCCTTAAATGAATCTCATACACTTCCTTCCGGTTTTTGAATTGGACAAATATTATATAGGGAAAAATTAAAAACGGGTCACATGGTTGTCTGTAAATGATTACCTGCTTTCAGCTGATCCCTCACCGTAGGGGTCTCACAGCTCGTAGTGCCCCATGTTTGATTTGGCAGAGGTTTACACCGGGTGTCCTTCCTGGTGCATCCACAAAGGGGACGTGCGTCTTTTACTACATCACTGGGGGCTTGTTAGTAAGAGACAGTTTTTGCATTGAGGCTGTAAACTTAAAGACAATTTAGCTGAAGAAAATGTATATTTCAAAGAGTTAAACTAATGCATGTTCCCCTATGCATCCTGCCACTTCTGTCTAAAACAGGCTTTTCAGGTAATACAAGTAGATTTAATTATTGTGAAGACCTTGCCTATCTCACTGAAACATTGGCAAAGGCACAGTGTCTCCTATAACTACCGAACTGACTGCAACTATAAAAATGTGTAAGAATGTAAAATTTGTGCAGTAACCCTTCATTTCTTGATTCCCTCTGCTCTTGCAGGGAGTGAAATGTCCCATAGCTTCATGTATTGCTTTAAAGCTTCATTCCTGTTACAATGAGGTAGTGTATTCATTCACAATCTATTTTAATTTTCATTTTGTGAAACTATCCTCCGCAGAAAGGAGAGAGGAGGCGAGAGATGAAAAGAGGAAGAGGAGGTGCTGGCAAGGGACTTTGATCATGGTTGAAGAGTGAAAATTAATCTTGTTGTCAGGGAAGGGTAGCAATGTGAGGCACACTGCGATTTCATCTATCTCTGCTCCAACTGCTCTGTTTGGCCCTGATCCCCTCCCCACAAAGGGAGAGAGATGGTGCAACGGAAATAGAAAGCTCCCAGGTAGATCTCCTGTCTGTGATTCCCACCTGCAGAATTTCATCTGAATAAGACAACATTTTGAACAGTTGACGGAAACGGACAATGCAAGAAGAAATAAAAGGAGGCGGTCATGAATTGCATACCATGAACTCGACCCCCTTTTCTTCCCATTTATCCACCGCTTCTTTTGTCTACCCTTCTTTGCTCGTTGAATTTCATTCTATCCGAGCTACTTCCAGCTTATAACCATCCTCTTGTTCTCTTCCCCAGCTCTACCTCTCACTAATGGTTATCTATACTCCTAGAATCTCGTGTATGAAGAGATTATTTCAATGGGAAATCAATGTTAAGAGCAGCAGACAGCAGATGTTTACAAATTGTCACTCTTGCAGAAAGAGCTGGAGATTATAAACTGTATAAAGTGGAAAATCATGCAATATACATTAGAGTCAGTGGCCACCAGAGTACCACTTTTATCTATTTAAGTTGCATAGCTTCTTGTTATGCAGAAAATGTTATCCAGATAAAGAAAAACAAGTCAGAGATATACTACTTCAATGCTTTATAGCTGCTTAACTGATGCAAAATTGATATTAAAATCTTACCTAATTTGCTAAATTTATAAACAAATAAGCAAATAACATGCAGTCTTGGAGTATGGTTATTCATCTGTCTGTTCTTTGCACTGGTCTAAGCAGCTAAATGGTTAATGATGAGTTTTTAGGCTATTTAGGGTGGGTGAGGGGATCATTTTTATTGCACTTGTTCCATTCGTTCATTCACATATCATTACATTTAGTAGTAGCACATCAACCCCACCACACACACACACACACACACACACACATCCAATGTTCTCCCCTCACGGCCATGACCATGAATCCTCAGTGGAAGTCAACACACACACTATCCATAAAGACGTCTCCCACAGCGAGGAAATGGAAAATACCATTAGGCTTCTCCTATGACCACAGTGGGTTTAGGCTCGGACTGCACACAACACATGCTCACAGCACTACACACAGGAGCTTCCACCCCTTTCACACATGCAGACACACACACACACACACACACACACACACGCACTTGGAGTTGTGACTAATAGAATCTCTGGACTCAAAAAATTATTATCCAGTTGCAGAATCAATTTAAGATGAATATGTATATGTAAGTTAGTGCTCTAAAAGTGTAACCTAACACTTAAAGTATAACAGAGCATGGTAGGTGTGCAGCTGTTATACCTTCAAATGCATTTATCATAGACATTGTCTGGTTTTTAATTTGGTGGCTCTTTAGTGGGCCTAAATCTAACAAAACCTTTTGTGAGATTGTTGTGATCTTGACTTTTGAAAAAGACTGCAGAGACTCCACTGCCAGTGTCGTCCATCTGGCTTGTGGCCTACAACTCACTGACTATGTTTCATCACCTTATAAAACCAAAGTAAATCGTGTCTTCACAGTAATGAAACTAAAATAAACTAATTCCAGGTCGTTTGCTCAAGTCTAAAAGAATAAAAACAAAGATTCCTACAGACTGAATATGTTTGAAGTGGTCCATATTAGCCATTGTACTGCCATTCCTTAAATGTCCCAGGCAGCCACACACTGGGCTGGGATATGGGAAATATCCCCGAAGATTCGGAGTGTGAAAGTGTGTGAATGTTAGATAGAAAGCACTGGAGCATAGAAATAGTGCTTGTATGAATGGGTGAATAAGGCATGTTGTATAAACGCGCTTTGAGTGGTCAGGTAGAAAAAAGTAGAAAAGAACTATGTAAGAACTAGTCCACTTAGTCATCCTGTATACTCTACATCAATAAATCCTACAGTCTGAGTGACAGAATAGGTGAACTGTGATTCTCTCGTTCCTCATGTTGCTGTTTCAGAATGTTTTTTTTTTAACCTGTCACCTTCATGGTTAATGTCAGCACTTTTTCTGGATATATGACAGGATCTTATTACTTCCATTTTGGCTACTGAGCTAAGCTGCTAAAGGACAGTAAATCACTACATCACTACAATGATGAATGCATTGTAGAAGTGTAGCGTAGTATGCTTTTTGGACCCAAAATATTTTGCACTGTTCCGTTGATTTCAACGTGAGGTATTGTTGTTCTCAAACAATGTGGTTTGAGTCTACGCCAGTGACACACGCTCATGTTGAGTGTTACTCATTCTAACTCTGCAAAAAGTCAAGTAGTACTTCATATCAATCCAAACTGTATTTGAGTGTTCATTGTCCTACGACTCATGTAGTGCCTTCAGTGAAAAAAACACAACGCTTTTCTGAATCTTAAACCTAAGTCCTCTAGTGTTTTGTTTCCATTCATCCCTTCAGAAATATATCACTACACTTTTGTCACTTAAAATGTTACACTGTTCAAAAGTCTTCTCTTGATATGTCTGTATAGCCTGAAAACTTCTTTTGTGCTCTGTCATCATTTCTGTGCTCTCTGACATAGTTTGATTTCCTACAGCGATAAGTGTGAGACATCATTCGTCATCCAGACAAACGCACTGATCCTCTCTATTTTCAATGGTTTGATCTTTTCTCTGTTTGTCACAAACTTTTTTTTTTTTTTAATCCTCAGTCTGGCATGTTTGTGACAGCATTGTTTAGGTATATATATTAGGTTCCTGTCTTGTACAAGGAAAATAAAACCTCCGACTGTCACATCACTCAAGATACAAGTGTGGTTCCATTCAGAGTTTCCTGGCTTCATTGAGCGATCACACATGGTTGACCCAGGTTTCAAACGGCCCTGCTTTATCAAATAACCCCAGAACCTAAGGAGTCCTGTTCATTCACAGGATGCTTCAGGATTAGGGCCGTTTGGAGCCATAAGGCATTAGCTTGATATAACGTGAGAAGTCATTTTTTAGGAAACAAAATAACAGTAAAAGTGACCATCTGGGTTTTTACTCCATGACTCGCACTGTCACTATTTAAATAAAGATTTGTACAATGGTGGTAGTGGAGACTGGAAATAACAGGATACTTGGTCATCACACTGTAGCAAAATTGAAGCTCAGTTAAGCAGAGTCCTTCCTGGCCTTGATTATTAGACATTACTACATGCAGGACACAGTTTTGGGGAACAAGGAACTTCCCCTGAAGAACTGAGCATAGGTTCTGTTCGCTTAGCTGTGATCACATCAAAGACATCCAACCCATTTATTTTAGATATAGCCCACATTAGCTGATACCACAGTTAACACTATCAAGCCTGGACAGAGTTAGTCTGCAGGTAAAAGCCACTTTGCAACCCACCTCCACACCAGCTCCTGCTTTCATGATGCTTCTGACTTTCTGCTTTGCTGTTTCTCTCCCAGGCTCCAACTGTCTATATATATATAGGAAACAGCATCTGGGTCCCATTTAGGCAGTGCTGCCAAAAATGAATTACTGCATATGGAACAGGTGGATAAGATGGGATAATTTTATAATTTTCTAAACTTTCTGCACTGAAAAAAGGCCAATAGTAACCTTTTAAACCTTTTAAAAATTAAAAGACTGCATAAACACAGGTTTTGCTCTTCTTCTATACATGTACTAATATACAGACATTATGTTATAAAGTCTTAACTCTATAATGTTTTGACTATGCATTATTTGTGTATTGTAGTGTAATTGGACAGCTGATTGGTGGAATTACAATGCTTCTTCCAATCAATTTGCTCTCAAATGAGTTTTGTTGCATTATTTTATTGGAAGTGCAAATGTGAACAAACTCATATTTTTATACAGTGAATCAGCAGAATGTGTGTGTCACTGACGGATAAAACCAGAATTGTTTTTGTCAGAATCCTATGAGTTCAGTGATGACTATTGCTGTGTTGCATTTATTTTGTCCATGTATTCCTAAACTCTACAGACAAATAAAAAAGAATGAATGGGTAATTCAAGCTTTTTTACATGAGACTTTCCACATAAATCTGTTTTCTAATACCTCTTAATGTGATATCAGTGCATACCCCTAAAGGCTTTACATCAGTCTGATATGACACAACTCACTTTGATTTCTCATTAGTCATGCGTTTTTCCCGCTTGAGATCCTCTGACATCACCTCTGTCATTTAAGGTGACACTTTCAAGCTCTGCTGCACCAACCGCAAGCTTTTGTCCCAACAGTATTCTTTGCAAAACAGCACCATGCTTCAAATTTGTGTGTAAAAGGAGTCCATGCCTGCTCATTTTAACGCTTAGAGTAAAGGATTAGGTGTGTCTCTCCTTACGGATGAGATGTTCATCAGCTAAATAAGGTCACAACAACTCAGCCTCCCTAAAGCCACCTTAGTAAAGCTGTGAAAATAAATACCACTGAAGCAAGGATTTTCTGCTCCACATCAGTGACCACAGTTACTGTTCAGCAGGAAGTACAAGAGATACATGAGCCAGCCCACTGTCAGGTAAAGACACGTAGCTCTGGGTAAACAGCACTAAATAATACAGTGTGAGGTGAGCCTGTTGCATGACTCTATAAATATGGTGTGATCAAGCTAACTTACCTGTTGAACAGCCAGAAGAAGGAGCAGGGAGAAAGAGAGACCATTCAACCAAAGCCCAGTGGAGCAGAAGGGAGAGAGATTGGAAAAGGAAAAACAAGAAAAAACAGTCAGGCAGTGCAAAAACCTTAGGAAATAAATAATTAAAGACATTCTTTTCGCATTCGAGCTCAACAAGATGGCCCTAAAATGCCATTGGGCCAGGAATATTGAAATGAAAGAAACACCTCTCAGTCTAAATTATTGAAGAGGTGGGTGACTGTCTTGTCAGTGGAGAGGGCAAGAGACGAGGTGGGGCTATCATGCCTCACCCAGGCAGGCCCTCTAAGCAGGGAATGTCGACCACGGTATTAGAAGTGGAGGTGTGTGAGGATTTCAGACACTTTATTGGTTAAACACGTGCAAAATCTGTCAAAAATATTGCTTCATTATGACCTGCACAAGACCAAAGTGGGACCACCAGCATGCAAAGCAGCTTGCTACAGTGGCACGTATCAAGTTAAACAGCCATTCATTATGTATGCTGGTTCCTGGAGAGCTGGAATTACCTTTCTATGCAAGGCTCTCTCCTGTGCAAATGAGAAACAGGCCAGTTGCATAAAAGTGATGACTTGGTTTGATGTTATTACTCTTTCATGAGCTCAGCTTAATCACATTTTTTCTCATCCCACTAGTTTTCATCTCCAGTGCAAACACCAACACACACCCTTACCAACTGTGAAAAAGCTTTGAAATGTAAGCTGAGATAAAGTGGCTAAACTGGATCACGTGTATTTACTGCCTCTAGTTTGACACTGCAGTGGTACAGCTCAGGCCACCAGGAAACGTGGGCATGTCTGGGTGTCCTGTGGTCCCATGGAAGTGAAAGCAACTTCAACAGGATACATAAATGTTACTATTCAGTTTATTTATTAACTGTTTTGTATTTTACACACTTACTATTTTAAGTTTTCAGAAAGTTAACTTCTCTTTAGGTATTTCAGATATAAATAAATTAATGCAGTGGAAACCACTTATTTCCAGTCACAGGTTTGACAGCCAGGCAAATGCAATTGCTCTATCATATAGCTGTCTTTTATCAGTAATGTTTCAATTTAGTTTCATTTCTTGCTGATTAGGTTTAGAAAAGAAAAGAAAAAAGAAAAAACTGAAGTTTGGGTTATAATATGCTGTCTCACTATTACGATTACGCAGTGCTTACCAGCACTGCTGTCAAAGGCACCTGGTGAGCATTACTGTTCTCCAGAAATTACAACGAACTGGAAGCATTCATCTGTGTTCAAAAGAGTCAGCCGTAACAAAAAGAATTAGAACCCAAAAAATGTGTGCACTTGCAGTAACAGACATAGTCTGTTACTGCAGAGATTGAAATTAACTGTCTCAGGTGTTCAACTTAAATTTGAACAAAAACGAAACAATGCAATGAGAATGAATGATGAAAATTCATTCTGATATTTCAGATCCAAAGTCTAGACTGTTCAAAGCTAAAAGTGAACAGGGCCAAAACTTACCATCTGACAAACTCCCACATGCAAGCCACACAAAACCACTAAACAGCACACAACAGGCCAAGTCTGCCTGTGCAAAGACAGATGACACTAGTTTAACAGCATACACCCAGCACAACCTCATAAACTCTGACACATCTCAGAAAAAGAACACACATATTCCACTTCTGACCAAGCACCTTGTTCTACAGCGCTCCGGGCTCCTGATCAATGAAAACATTTTCAGGGATGCCTTTTAGAAAAGTTAAAGCACAGTTGGTGATAGAAATCTAGGCCTTACTCTCTCAGCAACTATAATTTATAAAGCCCTGAAGCACATGGCCAGTCAAATGATCAGGAGAGATTGAATGTACATCTATGTAAGTTATCTGAGCTTCTGTCTAAATCTGTGTGCCAACGGTTTGTTTTTGGCAGGGCAAAAAAACCTCCCCCAAAAAAAACCAAAACCCAGATATGACAGAGGACGTGTTTTCTCTGACTATGTTACCATTTCCATTAACTTGTTCCTTTTGTGGAATATATTGCATTTGATGAAAAACTGAAAATCCTCTCGGTAATAGCCATATAATCTCCCCAAAAGTACAGATGTTTTTTAATTAGATAAAGCAGAACACAATTAAATTTTATTTCATTTATTAAATACTAATAATGTAGATTCAAATTACTTTTTCTTTCTAAGTCCTGAACACATGAATCAAAAAATCAGCACGTGTCAGATCAAATGCTTGGAAATGAGGAAGTATAATCACTTTCCTTTCATCTCAAACTATGATGTCTATTTTGACCCTTTCCTGTTACATGCTCCAATCTGACTAACAAACACAGAGTCAATGTCATGGTCAGCCGTAAATATACATGGAATTGTTGCTGAGGTCTGTCTTGCTTGCTGTCCAGCAGTGACATTTTCTATACTTTAGACTTTCGGGGTTTCCTGAGTTTGTTTACTACTCCTATATGTCCATAACCACAAGAACCCCACTTTTGCACAAGTGATTATCAAGGACAACTGGTGCATTAACTCTGAGCAAATTCCAATGTACCAGCACTATTCTAGACTCAGTTACTGGCAGAGTAAAATGTAAAATCCAATCCTCACTGATCTACCATATAAGCTTTGAAAAATTCATAAATCCATAAACTGGCTGTGAGTGGATTTCTTGTGACTGTTGCCAGTGTACTGTGCTTGAGAGTAATAGTGGTCGGTTCTGTCTGTGTGTGCATGTGTGTTTTCTGTCTGTACATACAAAGACAAAGGGACGTGTTTACAGCATTTCATTACCACTGTCCCACCCACACTGATGGCCTCTTTAAATCCCTCATCTGCACTTCCAGCTCCTTTGCCAGTAGGGCAAACTTTGAGAGACCATCACATTAAGGGGCAATGGGCATGGACAATATCTAATCATGATACTTGTGTGGGTGTATACACATCAAACCCATTTTTTTTTCTGCAGCGGTCCATCTTTTAGCTCTCAGGCAACCAGTCTGTCACTCAGCCATTCAATCAAGCAAACAACCAGCCAGTTAGAAAGAGTCTCTACCAATCATCCAGGAAGTCAGTCAGTCAGTCCGCCAGTCTGTCTGCTAGATGTTTTTTCCTGCCAGTCAGCTACCAAATCAACAAGTCTGACACTTAAACTGTCTTGTTTATGCTTGCCTGGTGAGATATACACACTTCAAGATGTGTCCCAAATGCCTGTCACAATACATTCAATCTTAAAAATTGCAGAAGATTGGATGAAACCGAAAAAACAAAGGGATAGAAATAAAGCACCATTATTTCTTGCATGCCTTCTTTCCCAAAAGTCATTCTTTGGAATGACTTTAGGACCATATCATAAAATCCTATTTCTGACTTTACATATGACTTTACGTATCCTGCTTGACCTTTAAACACATCAGCATCAGGGCCAGTAGGGACAATACTCTGTCATATTTAGCCCAACTCACTCATGGCCTCACTGTGTGGACTTAAATATGAAAAAAAGAAAAAAGTGAATGTGAAGATTATTTGGTCACAACTGTGAGAAACACTAACCTGTTAAGATAATTATTATTTATTACTACTGTACTGAGGAAGTGGGAACAATAAAAGGTTGTGCATGTGTATTTTTTTTAAACTACACAAGCATTTTTAAATCTTTTCTATGCAACTCTGGTATAACGAGCTACACTGTGGATGTTGATGTCTAATGTGGTGTTTTTCGTTGAATTTCCCCAGTGAGGGACTCCAATCTGTCTAGGGTGCACCACTTCTCTTGCTCATTGTCATCTGGGGTAGGCTAAACCCCAAGTTTGGACCATCTCAAAGTCTCATTTTGCTAACATCTTTTCAATTTTTATGGACAACTTTCACAAAATATTAATAAAATCAATCAAAACCGGCACACAGAAGCTTTATCCTTGATACCGCCTTTCTGTCAGCTGCTAAAGAAAAACAAGAAAGCACATAGCCCTGAAAATAACATGGTTGTTTTTCCCTTCTTCTCCATGTGGCCTGACTTCCTGTTCCTCTCATCTCTTTTCTTCTTTCTCATCCATCTTGTCATGGCCCAGTAATGGCCTATAAAACATTAATTTCATTATTCCAGCAATATGGCTGTTAGCTAGACACTGAGTGCGTGGTGAGCAGGGAGGGACGGTGTAACAGATTAGTTGGACAGACAAATCAAACAGGCCGACAAGACTTGCACATCATCAGACTTTCCACACGAGGGTTTCCTCTAAGCAAAGTAAAATAAAATCCAGCTTTGCAGAGCTTGTTGCTGTTCTCAAATCAGAGTAATTGAACTCAAATAACTGTATCTTTCCATTTTGCCGGATACGCTTGGAAAAACAAAGAACTCTCATCCCACTGAGACGTACGTGCTTCTGGAGGCTTAATGGAAAAGTGAAATGATGACATAGCAAATGAAAGTGAATATTAAATGTAATTCTTGTGATTTTCCCTTTAAGCCTTTTTTTGATGAAACTTGATAAGAAACAAAACTGCTTATGTTATAGTTTCAATGGGGGCACATGAGTTGTTTTTTGGATTTTTAGGCCTTGCTCTGAAAGTAGACTTCAAAGCTTTGTGTTTAGTGTAGCACAGAACAGAAAGATTGTGCCTTGGAGAGCAGAAAAAGGAGGAAGGTTTCTCACATGTAGAGCACAAACAGTGAGTGCTAATTAGAGCTTACCTTACTATATAGGTGCCTGTTATCACGCACTCATATACACATACATTGAGGAATGCGGAAATGTAGAATTGAGGGATTTTGTGTCGTTTTCCTACAATTTGGCTGCTATGAGCAAATCTTGCATATGTTATTACATAATAACAACTCTGATGACAAAGTATAAAAACGATCAAAGCACAGCGTGTCATCATAATGCTTCACATTTGTTTTTTGTACATCTCGTGTAGCTGTCTTGTGGTTAATTAGGTGTGTTTGTTTCTACACCACGTGAAAGTGTTAATTAGGTTTTAGATATGAGAAGTGATGCTAAATTGAGAACTCCCTGATGAAAAACAGCCATGTGAGAAATGCACTGGACATAACCTAGCTCCTTTTTTTATCGTTTGCTCTCAACAATAGGACAAGATGAAGCACTGTCATTCTCTGTGATTATAGGTTTAACTGGATTTTCTAATTGGTTTTCTCAGTGCTCTCTGTAGCTACGCTTCACTACCTTAAATGGTAATATCCATTCCCTCCTTTAAGAACCAGTGAATTAGCACGTCAGTCTCTGACAAGCACTGCAGCTCATCAGCACTGCGCAAAACAAGTTGTCGTGTGTAAACCATCGACATAGCCCGTGCCAAATCAATGGTACTAACAACAAATCACACAAATCGATACAGGCCCCACAAACATTCAATGGCCACCCCGCACATAACGACAGACATTATGTAAGAAAAGAAGTTGGGAAACGATCAGTGCTACGGCATAATGGTGGATAAATAAATAAAGACATTTGGAGGAATGTTAAAATAGCCTTCAGGGATGCAGTGCTGATTATGGCATCGAGAAGATGTCTGGCTGCAGATCAGGCTGGACAACCCAGGGGCAAAAACATGTACTTTTTTTTACACCAGAAATATATTTTTAGCACATGATGCACACTGTAACTTCTGCATTATTAAATTACATTTAACATTTTTTGATACTTCATGTATGATCCCATTTATTCTGTGAAAGTACTCCGTATGTTAATTATAGCCTCAAGGTAGACAAATGAAGTAGAGATTTAAATGTTAACCTGACTTAAGACCTGGCTAAGTACTTCAATAAATGCACATTTAAAAAGATATATGTATCTATGTTATAAATATAGTATTTAAAAACAATGTTTTTAAATATGAAGTACATATTGCTCTACAGCCTTTTCTTCTAGTGTACAACATGTGTGTGAAAACATCGCAAATGCAACTGGTAGATGGGGTATTTTTTTTCTATTTGTAGTGTATTTTTAAAGCCTTTTGTTATCAATTAATCATAGTATACATATCTACCATTCATCTTCACTCACAAATATTATGGATATCACCATTATTAACTATAGGCTGAAGATGAAGACTACCTCCATTTTTATTATTCCAAAGGATAAGGCAAAAACATTTTCTAAAATTTGAAATTCAAATTCATAATAGAATAAAAATGTTATTAATAAAAAGCTCTGCCCACCAAACTGAGGGCAAACTTTTGTTTTGCCCTAGCAGACCCCAGATCAGAAAACTGGCATTGCCAAAACAGTATTTCATATACATGACACATCACCACACATGCATACTCCCTAAATCTAAAAGCTATAGTATATTTGTTGTACTATATGACAAAAACAGTGACTTGCAAATGTCTATGTCTATTATAATTGCAGGAGAGATTGAGGTTCCAGTTGTATTAGCTGTAGGAAAACGCCGAAGTACGCGGTCAAACAAGCAGCAAGGCTGACTCAACTTGGTGATACTGGAAAAACTTTAGAGTGAAAGGGAACAGATTACACAGGATTACAGCACAACAAAGTCAAAAAAGCCCATTTGAGATTATACAACATTATGTTAAACAAGTGTGACTCAGCTGTCATCTATCTGCATGTTGCAGTAAATCTGTGGCTCTAACATGAGTAGCCTCTCCCAAATACACACTCAGCACATCAACCATGTTACTAACCAAGACTTCCTTCTCCTTTGTCTTTATTCATCTCGTTCTATTTTTCTCGTCTCCTTTTGTTGTATTACTCATGTATAGAACATTCCAATAACATACAGGAGAAAAAGCCGGGGCCTTGGCTGTGTTCAATTCCTACTCGATATGGCTCTGGATGCCCTTTCGCTTGTTTCTCTGATCATATATCACAGTCAGCCAGGCCATGCAACAAGCCAGAACCCTGCATTTGAAAACACATTACTTTTTAAGACCCCCTGAGAAATTGTGAGAGGAGGAAGAGTAATAGAGCTTTCCCACTCTCTCTTGTAAAGCACCTGCTGTGCACATATGAGATGGTGTGTCACCGTGTGCTTGCTTGTGTGTCTAAATGCATTTGTGTGCCCATCGATGCTTGTGTGTTTGAGGATATTTGGATTCGAGGCTGGGACAGGCAACTGAATAGAGTCAGAATGATCTGTGTGTTTGTCTTTCCTTTTTCTCGACATACTATGAGTTTAATACTATATAATCCCAGTTTTGTGATTTCAGCTTGTTAAGAGTTGAATTGTAAACAGAAAACCATTCAGTTGTGGATTGACTGCTGTGGATCATTAAATGAAAAGAGATTTAACATTTTCCATTAGTAAAATATCTTTTAGTCTTTTTTTCCCCAACTTCATGATGTTAAAAATAAACGCTTTTACATAAGCTATTCATAACGACCTTAATAAATTTAAAATATAATTATAATGTCAAGACTTAAAGCTTAAACTGATGAACTGATTGAAATCAGTGCCCTACTGAGTGTTCACACAACTTATCAAATTAAGCCATTCGGCATAATTAAATCATATATAGCCTTTTTTTTTTAACTTCTTCAAAGAATAACATATGTACATTAGTATACTATGTTATAGTATAAATTAGAAATGCTTTGAAGTGGGAGGCACAGTGGTGCAGCACTGGTGCCTCACAACAAGAAGGTCCCACGTTCAAATCCACCAGCATACACATTCTCCCTGTGCTTGTGTGGGTTCCAAACCGTAACTGGTGGTACTGTAACTGGTGCCATGAGTGTGAATGTGAGCATGAACGGCTGTCTGTCCATAGACACCTGTCCAGGATGTGCTTTGTCTCTTGCTCTATGAGAAGTGGGATAGGCTCCAACCTCCACTGCATCATCTTGTACTTTAAAGATACAGTTTGTAAGATCTCACTTCTACATGTCAGTAGATTTCACTCAACTGAATTTTGTTTACGTGATCACTGTAGGCCGCTATTCATCTGAGTGAGGTTGTGAGTCTGCTGTTTAACTCAGGAGACATCTATTCATTTGGGAAAGTGGTTTGATGTAAGTCGGTGTGACATTGTTAGACTCAGACATTTACAGTAGCAAATAAACTCTTATACAACACGTAAGACTGCAATCAAACTGTTTGTCAGAGGAAAAGTGTGATTTTTAGGATACTTGAGTTCAGCTGGCATAATGTTAGCTTATAAAAAGCTATTGTTGTTGTTTCGCCGGGAGGGCCACTTGTCAAATCTGCTTCCAATAAGTTATTGAGGCAACACTGGAATTAAACAACCATGTTTATGCAAGTTTTCATGTTCTAGCCCTGACTTCATTTCAGGGCATGAGCTATTAAAACCAGTGCCTGCTGGTATTTATGAGAATGCATCAATTTGTAGGAAGAGGTAATAACACACTAATCAGTTTATATTTATGAGCACAATACTCTTTTTTCTATTAAATGACTTCAAATATAACTATAAAAGAACTTTGCATATATTTCTCTTGATTGTATATATTACTGCCGTCTTACTATTTATATTTTACTCCTGTGCAGTTAGCATGGAGCACCCATTATTGTCATTGTACATGTACAATGACAATAAAGGGCTATTCTATTCTATTCTATTCTATTCTATTCTATTCTATTCCATTCTATTCTATAAGATTACGTACTGTAACTTTACACCATGAGATTCAGTCAATTCAGGAGTTTCAGAACTTCAACACTTTGCTCAAGTTCTGTTAGAAAAAAAAAGAGAAAACCACCAAAACCAGTGAAACTACACAGCTTTCATCTGGACCATGCTCAGAAAGGAAGCCTGAGAGTTACCTCTACTGCAGAGGATAAGTTCAGCCTCAGAGAAAGACAATTAGTGGCACGTCAGATTACAGCCCAGACCAGTGGTTCCAGTTTCCAGTTTCAGCAGATACCTCCGACAACATCTCCTCTGGCCTTCATGGCAAAGTTGTTGCAAAGGAACTATTTCTGAGTAAGACCTGTATGAGCAGTTATGTGGTCTCACGAGCATCCAAAGATGGTAATGAAGCTCCAATAAATAAACAATATTTTATCAATATTTAATCATCAACAGATTAATGGAACATGCATTATTCCCAAAATATTTGTTTGTTTGTTTGTTTTTAAATCCAATTACTTCTGTCACCAAATCTTTGTTTAATCAGGCCGTCTTGAGATTAAAATATTTTTAAAGAGAGACCTGAGAACAAGAAACAAAATAATAACAAAACAATCATCAGATGGGAACAATGCCACAAACAAGGACTGATTAAAAACTGATTAAAAACAGTTACAAGGATAATGATAATAAATACAATGTCTGAAAGAAAAAAATCCAATATCACCAATGAAAAGTATTCTGAGAAGAGTTTGAAATAGAATTGATCTGAAATGCATATTATGCAAAACTGCGTCTGTTAGGGTTAGTACTCACATGGGGGATTTCTGAAGTTAAACAAATATTGGATATGAATTTTAGTTACAAAAAGAGAGGAGGAGTGTGAGGCAAAACCAACAGAGCTTCATCAGTGGCAATATTTTGGCTTTTATTAAGCATTTTTAAGCAAGTGGAAAAGGTGACTTTACAGCCTATTAAACTTTTAATTACTCACTGGAAAGGGAGTACATCTTAAGAAAAATATTGCTTCCCCAATGGTCGATGAAATGCAGGTTAATGCTTGTAAAAATGTGGCAAATCTACACCACATACTGTAGCTCAGCAGGGGATTGCTTCCCTTCAGCTTCAATATGTACACGCTAGCTAATATTCTGCAAATATAAGACTACATGCACACTCTTGACCTCACCACACTGGCCGGAAGATAATCCCAAGATCCCCCAGTACAAACTCTGTTATGATAAAACTGAATGTATTTGACAGATAAAGGTGATTTTTATTCTCCCCGAGTTTTACACTCGGAAGGAAAAGCACTGATCTTCCAATGAAGCACCTCTGCTGCACCAGCAGTTCTTTTTGCCACCAGATCTGAGACGCTCTACAGGGTATATCTGTCTCTCGAGTGCATTCTTTCACATAAAAAAATCCCCCCTTCTCCCCGTGTCCATCGCCCCCTCCCTTCCATTATTCCTGCAAGGGACATAAGATAAAAATCTTTACTGTGGCTGGAGGAAACACAGACGGTATGAAGAGACAGACTACAGCAGAGAAATGAAGATGTCTGGAGGGATGATTTGATGAATTGAAAGGCAGGGAGGGAGGACAGACAGTTAGCAGATACATTGTCGTCCATTGATCATATCTTTGCTTTAAATGTTTTGTTTTAGCTTCTAGGGAAATGTAACACATCCAGCTGTGTCTGCAAACATCAAAAAAGCTTGGCGACAAAGCCTGGCGCACAGTAAATAAATATTTCATTCGCTGTTTTTAACATGAATAATTTTGGAGGATTGAAAAAAAACTTATTTTATTCAGCAAAATATTTGTCACGGCTTTTAAAGTTAAGCGGACCAATTTTTGAGACAAAGGACACAAACCAACAGGTGAACTGAAACAAAGCCAAGGGAGGAAACAATTATGCAGCAAGCCACCCAAGGAAATAACCTTCAAAATAAAAGAGAGATACAGAATAACCTCAGACCGACAAACAGGAAGACACAGAAGGTGTCGACAAAGGGAAATACTGTAGCAACTCAAGGCAACAGGAAACTGACAATTAACTTCTTTCACAGATAATTACACTGTTGCTTTACTTTAGATGAAACAAAATTATTTCCCCAAAATCTGTCTCTTAGGTTTTCCACTGAATTGTTCCACCATATCCAGAGCTCAAACCTGAACCTTAACTCTCATTATTAAAACAGTTGAGCGAAAAAGCCAATTTGTGGCAGTACACAGTGTGGAAAGGGTTTCCAGGCAACACATCTTTCGAGTCTCACTGAAATGGTAAGCTAGCGACCAGCGATCAGTAAAAAAGAGAGAAAGAAACTTCCCTGCACTAACATGACGGATAATAATAGCTTTAACTTTTATAGTGAAAAAGTATTATAGTAAACACAGTTTAGAAAGTGTTTAATTTCTATAAAAACATTACATCATTGATTAGATTAAAAATAGTTCTAGTGACATGAAATAAAATGAAAATAAATTCCACTGTGGTTCATCAAGTAAGCAAAGAGCTAATGGCTAGTAACCAACAGTGAAGTAAATACATCTATCACTTATGATTACGAACATAATGATTTTTTCCGAAGACTGCTTTAGACTTAAGAGAGGGCAGACGCTGGAGGAATTTAAGAAAGGACAGTGGAAGGAAAAGGCAGAGAGAAGTCCAGAGGAAATGTCACAAGCCCCTGCGGAGGCATACGTATGGTGCCAGTATGATCCTACACACACGCACAGACTCACACACACTTTAGTACTGCAGTGATGATGGGGACCTGAAAGGTTAATTAGTCACCATGGGGAGAAACTCAAAGGATGTCAGCTCAGCTCCTCTCCCTCATCAGTCTCTTGCTGTCTACAGGTCTCAGCTCCCTGCTGTGTTTTTTGATTTCAGGCTGAAGGAAAAGACCACTTGAAATCTAAATTAAGAAGATGAATAAAAATAATGGGTTTAGCTCGTTATGGAGACAGAAGCCAAACTGATGGAAGACTGAAAATATTTATGGACAGACTGAAATCTGTCCTTGATATGGTAATTCCATCAAGTGTTGGATAGACTCACAGTATGGGACCTGCTCTGATGTTTATATATTTATCTGCATAACAGATTTTATTAATGATGTATGTTTGTAGTTACTGAGCCCAATCTATTAGTCAATACTAAAGTAGAATACAAGTGTCTTATTAATATCTGAGGTTGTTTTCCCTGGTTTGGTTGAACATATGAGGGGTGCTTCCCAGAAATGTCTTAAAGTCAGAAGTAGACCTGAAAGAAGCTGTCGAGCTTGAGGTACTTTTTTGATCCTAACATATAATCAGTGGGTCTACCAAGTAATCCATGGAGGTTCTTTGACAAACAACATTCACCTAAAGCTAAACCTGCCCTCAAGGAGGTTTTATTTAAGTGTCAGTTTATTCCTTGAGTAACTGCAATCTTACCTTAAGAAAACCAGATTGTTTTATCTGATTATCTGAATTAGTTTGTCTCAGAGACAAAGGGTGCAAAATAGGGGTACACTTATCGCAGCAGCAAAAATCGGGTCTTTGATGAACATGATTCAAAAATGAGAGCTGAAATGAGTCATGATATTGAAAATTCTTACAATACAAAAACCAGAACTAAGTTTAAGGAGGTTTAAAAAAACTGAACTGAATGAAAGACGTCAGATTATGATGAAGACGTTTAGCTTTGCAACTGATTGATGTGTGCATTCACAAGACAGTGAAGCATGCATCACTTAGATGAATGCTATAACTTTGCTGGACGGACACACGCACACACACACACACACACACACACACACACCTGGATGTCTCCACAGCCAACACAACTCGAACAGAAACTAACACACCATGACCTGTGTAGTTGAATTCTGAGGGACATATATTAAAGTTGTGATTAATACTTATCCACAAATGATACATATTTCTGGGTATTTTAACATTTCCAATCTTTTATTTATGCCAGTAATGCTAACATGGTGAGAAATCATTTAAAAGACAACCAACCTCATAGTCTAAACTCACAATAGGCAAGAAAAGTATATATGCTAAATATTTCAAGATGGGTCGAACTAGTATATATTCGTTGTTAACTTTAAAACAATTATTACACCTTTCAAATTTTCGTTGTGAATGCATCATCGTCATTAATAATATTATAATTGTCACCAATTCGCTTGCATGTTGAATTCAATATTCACTTCCTCTCCTGTGTTAAAGTATACCTGTAGCTTCTGTTGCTAGTTGCACTAGAAGCTAAATGAAAAAGCAAATGTGGCATCTTCTCACTCTTTTGTACAGTTAGCAGAAGGAAACTTAATATGAATCATTAGTTTTGATTAAAACATGGAAAATGCCACCAACTGTTCCGAAGAATCATCCAGACAGCAAAAGAAGTATTAGTCAGCATTACAAGAGTTCCCAGAAATCCCTTTAAAACCAAAACCAGGCAGGATTTCAAATAGCTGGGTCTCAATACGTCAACTGAATCATAGGACAGACTCTAAACCATCAGGAGACATCTACTGATTCGTCTCTGTCATTTCATGCTGAACTGTGTTGACTAACTATGGTGATGACAAACAAAACATGCCTGGTACACCATGCCACTTGTACTCACTTTGATATTGTTAAGTTGAGGCTGCAGCTGCAGTGCTACCAAGTAATAATGATGACGTAATGTTCCTACGATGGTAAAGATCCTAATCGATCATCTATTGGCAATGTTTGCCTCAATTTTAGCACATTACATCTGATTTAGAATTTGTAGTAATTTCACGTCTGCATCTAATATCAGTTTGTTTTCAATCAGTTGTCATATTCACATTGTCTGCTCTGTTTTTTGAAAGAAAGAAAAAGAAAAGAAAAACAACTTCCTTTGGTCCACTAGCTCCTACTCAAGTGCACTGCCCCAAGGGATTAGTACAGGGATGCAGGGTTTCCCATTTGTCTTATCTTGCACTTCTCACAAGACTGGAGTTGGTTTCAGTGAAATAAAACACTGCAACAAATCACCCCCACTGAATTTTAAATAACAGGAAATCTTTACTCACACTGTGCATGCATAGAAGCTTCAATGGGAGCACCCGTTGCCTACTGGTGGTGGTCAGAGGGCCCGTTGGCGCCAGTGTCCGGCAGCCTCGCCTCTGTCAGTGCGCCCCAGGGTGGCTGTGGCTACAACGTAGCTTGCCATCACCAGTGTGTGAATGGGTGAATGACTGGATATGTAAAGCGCTTTGGGGTCCTTAGGGACTAGTAAAGCGCTATATAAATACAGGCCATTTACCATTTTTCTTTACTCTGATGCTAGCCTAAGCCAACAGTGTTGGTCTGACTGTGCACTGCTGAAAATAGAACCACAGTAATGGAATACATTTCTCAGCCTCTTCCTCTGTCTCTCACCCTTCTGGAGACTAACTGCACTGTTAGAACAAGGATCACATGTTCCTCTGTGGACATGCAGGCAAAGAAACAGGATAAAAATGAGTTACATAGGCACAGACTGCAACAGTTTAATTTTTTAATGAACCAGAGCAGCGTATTTTGGGATTAGGCCCTAAGCGAGACCACACTACAGTCTTAAGGAGAATGCCACCAAAAATTCTCCAACTTACTCCATAAGTGCCTTTATGGTGAGTTTGCAACTGCAAACAACACTTATCTCTACTTTCTCTTTCCTTTACTTTTTTCCTTTATTTTTAAACAAACTCATGTAACACTACTCAACTCTGCCTTTGATTATCAGAGAAGACAGAGCGTCTGAATTCAGCCACAAGGCCATTAATCTGCGACTGGGTCTGAGAGATGAGGGAGGCTTCAGTAGCAACCCACAGGGAATTATCTGCCACAGAGACCTACTGCTGGGCTCAGACCATTGCATGAGATACTAACTCACCACTGACCACCTAGGGCAGTAACTCTGTGCTGTGGCGAAAAGCCCCACTAATGAAACACACAATCTCTACATAAACTTCAATATTGAACCCCTGTTACTTGGAGTTTTACAGCATTTACAAAAAGAACATGACATAAATAATTTATTGATAAACAAGTCTGAGCCCTTTTGCACTAAACCAAGAATACTTTTGTAGTACAGACTTAGAATGAAGTTGGGATTTTATATGCAACATGTTCTTTGGGACCATAGTTCTTAGATTTGACTTTCTTCTTTACGACAGACCTTCAGATTTCGAGATTTCTTTGGACTATTGCAGGGTCTTAACTTGCGCTTTGAGAAAACTGTTGTTGTGATTTGGCACTATACAAATAAAACTTGATTGAATTGAATAGAAAATTGATGTGAATTTATCTGTAAAATACAAAACACACAAAGTTGTCTTCACTTCCTTTAAAATATTTCCAAAATGTATTACTTTAATAATGTCTTATTTGAGCTTAAAAAAAGGAAAGAAAATCTGTATTAAGGATTCCCTTAAAACTCTAGTTCAACACTTGATCTTTAAACTGTCATGTCAGGTGGTTTAATTTGGTTGACGTTTTCTTTTAGATTGACCGGGAAGTGACAGCTGCTTAAAGAAAGATTAAAGACTTTGTCCTTTCACGCTGGGCCTGAGAGAGGTATCTCCTCTGCTGTTCCTACTGAACCATTAGGCATCTCTCATTTGAAGGCAAAGATCATTTTTCTTGATGATGGTCTTTTTTTCTGTTTTCTTGTCCTCCAAACTGAGCTGACATTGTATAAGGAATGTGCACATTTGATGGATGTAGTCATCACTGTCCCTATGTGTACACATAAAGCTAGGTTACTAGGAAAATAATGTTAAGGCAGAAAAGACTGACATAGTATTTCACTTTAACATGATAAACAAGTTTACATGCAGCTAGAAATGGGAATAGATACGAATTTAGCAATTCCATTATCTATATCACCTATTGATTTAATTCCTTATGGATTCTCTTACTGGTTCTCATTGGGCTCTAATTGGTTCCACCATCCACCTCCACCATTACTAAGCAGCATATCAAAGACATTACATTTGTGCAGATTCATTCTATGCTGTGTGGTCACCTGTTTGTGCATGCTGAAGTTATTTCCCCTCTTTGTTGTGATCAGTGTTGGGGTCATTACTCAAAAATGTATTACTCCATTACTTTTAAGAAAACTGTGCTGTGTAATACGTGTGTTACTTAATTACTCCCAGAAGAAAGGAATTCATTATACAACTTGTTTCATTACTTTTGCATTTCTCCGTAAAATGTCCTCAAACATAATGTCTCGTAATTACTATTTAACAATATAAACCTATGGGCTACAATCGCACACACTAACACAAGTCCCTATCCTAATGGAGACACATGATCTTTCTCTCAGTATTTAGTCATGAACACAAAGCAAAGATGATAACAAGCACAATGAGACTTTAACCCTTACACGCATGATTGACTGGACCCTACACTCTTCCATAAGTGGGTCGAAAAATGACCTGTGTTAAAATTAATGCCTTTTTATGCCACTTTTGTCATTCTGGTTAAGAATAATGCTTTGTATTGTATTTTGTACTACATTTTGGTCTGCACAAGAATGATTTCATGTTTGAAATATTTTGTATTTCTTACTTTTTTGACATTTTTAAAACAGAGAGAGTGTGCGTATGCATGTGTGTGCAACTGTCCACACAATTCCTCTCTCTGGCTGTTGTCACCACACACCTTCCCACTGCTTCAGTGATTGTGGTTTGCAGTTGGGGGCAACCTTCCATTTGACTTCTCATATTTGGTATGGAAAGCTCCTTTGAGAGCTCAGTGAGGAAGACCCATCATGCACTGATGATGCCATTCTTGAATTCAGGGTGCTCATACGCATTCAGGGGGCAATATCAAGTTGTACCACAACACGAGCATCACAAACCTCATCTATGCAAAGAACTTGTGCTGCTTCCATCTTTGTGATAACAAAAATAAACTCAGAAGATCTTTAGGCCATACTTGATTGGCATGTACTGTACAAATATGAACCTGAATGGCACAAGCTGTTCATCTACAATGACATCGCTGTCTGAATGCTGAATGTTGCAGTCTGTTAGTTCTGGCTGTGCAAAATAATCTTCTTAAAGGGCGGCAGTTTTTGTGGGCCAAATATAAACTATATATTCCTGACAGTCACCGTTGATAAAAAAAAAAAAAAAATCAACAAAAAATAAAAATAAAAAATCAATGGTTCCCATGACATTCCCTATAGGAAAAGAATGGGGGTCATTGTTGACCCACTTTGAGTACTTTGGGGTAGTAATACAAAAACCAGAATTTTGTAAAAGGTATACAGTGTAAGTGAAAATTTTTAATGGCATGGTAACAAAAACATGTATTTTTGAGGAACAGCTGGCGCATGAAATGACAAAAACTTCATTATTTAGATACTGCAAGAAAACAAGCTATGCATCTAAGGGTTAAAGCGTTCGCCACAGTGATTCCACTGGCTAGCTTAGCGTTAGCATGCTGTCTGTGCAGATGTTTGCAAAGAGCTGAAGTTGTGTTAGTAGTACCTGTATGCAGGTTCCACTTCAGCATCGTGCTCTTGTCCTTTTGTGCAATAACAATAAAAGTAACATCCATCTCCATGCTGTAGACGGCGCTACTAATTTCCTCCTCCAGCACACAGAAATCAGCTGATTGAAGCGCAAGCGCAGCTTGAACCGATAAGTGCAATCGACAGGCAAGCAGATTAACACTTCCAAGAACTGAACTATAGGGAACCAGTTCCCCACATGCAGCCTGCTCTGTAATCAGACTGCTCAAGTACCTCTTTCATATTGTGGAACCATATTTGGCTTGTATTTTAAGGAAATTATTGCAGGACAGTACAGCTTGAGGATGGTTCCTCCATACTGTGCAAGCATGTGTCAGAATTTATACTGTAAACAGCCTACGTTTCAGCTGTTGACACTGACTAAAGTCTTATTCATTTCTCTTTTACTCAGACTTTGGATTGAATTGCATTGGGCACAGCTGGGAGTAATGCTTTTTTTTCTTTCCTTCTTTCTGGTTCATCTGTACTACCGCTATGATGAAACTTTAAATGGTGCTTATCATGCACACGTGTCACACAAGCAAAATGCAGACGCTCAAAATCCAGTCCTGCAGTATAAAGTTTGGTCTTCTAGAGAAGCATTCTAATAAAATTAAATTGGTCTTTAAAATAAAACTATTAAAGAGTAATAACAAAAAGATATTCGGTATGGCATGATCGCAAGTTATCATGCTTCTGAATCTAATACATTTACCAGCCTTTAATGATAACAATCTTTGTTGTAGATAAAAATATGAAACCTTACTACTAATCAAAAATATATTGCATAATATCTGCATGCACCACAACACACATATAGCTGTAAATTGTGTATGATATATAGAAAAACTGTGAAACCTTTTAAATAATCCTAAAGTTGTATTTTATTTAGAAAACAAATTTGGCTTCTATAAGTTTTATTGGTCCTTTAGAATACTGTGGGAGTCTTAGATAAGAACCGTCTTTGGCTATTTGATGGATGAAGCAACATTTTTTTTAAAAAAAACAACAACAACAACAACAAAACACTGCCAATATTGAGGCAATTTTGTAACTTCAGTTTTGCATTTCAGTGATTTGAGATCATTTCCCTCCCCAGCGTGCTGATCCCTGGTACCTATTCACCAGTGAACACAGTCTAAGCAGAGAACTTATGCTGCATCATTTGGCTGTTTGTCTTTGTGATAGCAAAAATATGAAAAATGCGTTGCTATGAAAAAGCAATTTATAATTATTTTTTTCAGTGGGGTACCTGGAGAAACACTCTGATGGAGGAGACAGGAAAATGATAATTGGATCAACAGAAATCTGTGACACATTCAACACTCTCCGTCTTTTTTTCTCTAATGCAGAAACACACACAGTGCTCTGGGTCTGTGCTTCTTGCACATGTTTTGTTAGGAATCCAGTGCATTGTGGTCTCATGCACAATTCACCTGTATTTTTGACAGCCTTAATGAGCCATGCCAACCTCATGGTCAGCATACCTACGTGTTTTCTTTTCTCTGCTGCACCTCTCTACATTGCACGCAACATAATTAGTGAGGTTTTTCTCCCGGTGTTCCCTCCACAGTTGCACATATAAATTTCTGCTTTTTGTCACTAGGGTCGATGTCCACAAATGATCTTTGTGGGGGCAGGTAAGAGTTCAGAAACAATAGAATAGCTTTTTTTTATTGTCACTGTTACAAGAACAGTGAGAGGCAGTTTGGCATCTCTCCGTGTGTGTGAAGTACACAATAGCGTAAGTATTTACACAATAACAGACAAATTTACATTTACACAAGAAAGATATGTACAAGTTATACATACACCTGCAAACATACACGCACATACATATATGTATATATACATATTTGCATCCGTACATGCGTACACACACATATTTCCACATACACGCTTACATCTATATACATACACATATATGCCATCTAACTAGCAGGTGCATTGAGAGGTGCAGTGTGATCAGTGATATTGCACATTGAGTGGGGGGGGTGGTGCTGTTGGAACTTTACTAAACAATGTTATAATAAATACAGTTTAAGAGGTAAGGGTGTTGGTTGCACTTTAGTATAAACAGAAATACGATTTATAAATAAGGTGTAATGTCCATGAGTGTTGGCAGTGCAGTTATCCTCCAATCAGGGTGGAGGTAGGGCATGTTTGACAGCCTGTGGGTAAAAACTTCTGTTAGTCTGTTTGTCTTCGACCTGATGGACCTGTAGCGTTTACCAGAGGGAAGGGGGGGAAAAGTGAGTGTCCAGGGTGTGGGGGTCTTTGATGATGATGCTGGCTTTCTGCTGAAGTCTGCCAGTATAGATGTCTCTGAGGGGGTTAGTGAAGTGCCGATTGCCCGCTCTGCTGCCCTCACCACCCGCTGCAGTTTCCCCTTGTCCTCCGCGGTGCAGCAGTTGAACCAGAGTGTGCAGCAGTAAGTCAGAAGGCTCTCAATGGTGGAGCGGTAGAAGTTTACTAGCAGTCTTTGGGGTAATTGGGCCTGACGTAGTTTCCTGAGGAAGTACAGCCTTTGTTGTGCTTTCCCTACCTGGTGGGAGATGTTTGTGGACCAGGTAAGGTCGGCCGAGATGTGGACTCCGAGAAACTTAAAGCTTTCTACCCTTTCTACCTCCTCCCCATCAATGTAGAGGGTAGAGTGCTCAGATCGCTTTGTTCTTCTGAAGTCGATTACCATCTCCTTGGTCTTGGCTGTGTTCAGATGCAGGTTGTTGTCGTCACACCATTGCTTCAGATGCTGAACCTCCTCTCTGTAGGCTGAATCATCGTTGTTGTCGATCAGTCCTATGACAGTGGTGTCATCAGCAAATTTTATAATGGTGTTACTGGTGTGGATTGGTGAACAGTCATGGGTGAAAAGTGAGTATAAGAGGGGACTGAGGACACACCCCTGTGGGACACCCACACACCCCTGTGGGACACCCACAATCTGAAGGACACATAACAATGGACGAGTGACTTTAGCAATTTAAAATATTGCAAACTCCATTATTTCTCTCCCACTTGTGGTGCTTATTGTCCCTCTCCTTGACCTTGTATCCAGCCCTCCATGGCAGGACTGAGACCCCAACTGTCCATGTAATATATTCTGTCCCCTCTGTCAGCAGTTACCAAGCAGAATGTTATAAATAGAGAAGGAGAGACACAAGAAATATGAAATTTAATACAATGCAATATCAATAGTGACCTGTGCTGAATTTAGAATCACATTTTGGGTACCAATGGTGTGCATGTGTGTGTCAAATTAAATATTGATTCACAACACCGATATTGCTTTAGAGGTAATGATAAGACTTGTGATGGAAAATAAGATTTATGATGTATCATGTTGCATGCTATTGTTGAGCTTAATCTAAAAAAATGATGATGAATTTGCTGAGAGCACTTATGCAAATTATCTCATTTTTAGCCAACTTTGCATGTCACACTCATAAAATATGAAATGTAGCCATGAAAAAATTGTTTAGCTGCTGGAATATTTAAACACATATTCAAAAATCTATTTTATTTGCAGTTTTACTTAAGAAGTTCATCATAAATGAATTATTAGTTGCAAGTTAGACTGGCTTTATTTGAAAAATAAAGTGCAATTTTAATATTTAGTGCCTTTGTTAATAATTACTGCCTTTGACTAGATTAGTGTTTGCCACCTGTGTTGATGACTGTAAGTGGGAAAGACTAAAAAGAAAAAAAGACTAAAATCCCATTTCACTATTTCTAATTACCATTTGCTCCCTAAAATGTCTTCCCCCACTGACAGCACTTTAAACATAACAGTATGAGGCCTCAGTCAGATGGCATGATGCATTCCATTATTTGATATTTTAGATAGTTAGATAGTTTCTTCCACACGGTTTGAGTTTGGTGGGCAATTTTTTTTTTTCCCCATAAAATCATGGCATTTTAACAATGTGGCATAAAGAGGTACTTGTCTTATGGAATATTAAAGAATCCTGCACCTTGGCTTGCCTGAATCTGGCCTTTGGACTCTACACAGCTAATTAGGCAACATATTTGAATACTTTGCTGCAGTGTTGTAAAAACATTAGCTACCAAATTGTAAAGTCAGTGTGTTTATGTTGATTTTTTTTGGCTGGATGTAAGAAACTTGCACACTCTTGCCTGAACTAGAACAAAAGGGTAGTAGCCCAACAGGCAGCATGAGCATTAGCACACTGAGTATCATCCCATGCAATGCAACACGAAGCTCACACACACATATATTATCACACACATTCTAGTGCATCCACAGTGTCTTGATCGTGACTGAGATAAAGAGAGATGGAAGGAGCAACAGAGGGAGGAAAAAAATGGAAGAAAAGTGGGAATGGCAGCTGGCGCTTTCCACCAAATGTTAGCTTTCTGTCTCTTTTCACTCATTATCTTGGTTTCTTACAGCACTGTTCTCCCTGTATTCCCCTTACACACTTTATACAGCTAATTTCAGTATCTGTCTGTCCATCCATCCATCCATGTATGCATTCAGTGGCAAAACGAAAATAAAGCAGTAAAACTTTTGTAAAACTCAACTATACTTTCAGCCAGGAACACTCACTCTATCCCTTACAAACACACATACACCTACACACACCTACACACACGCACACACACACACACACACACACACACACACACACACACACACACACACACACACACACACACACACACACACACACACACACACACACACGCAGAGTGAAAAGAAAGTATCCCACTTCTATGTAGCAAAATAAAAAAAGACACTTTAATCTGCCCATCTCCTCCACTCTAACGGCCATCTCACCTCTTTTCCCTCTCCTCTTCTCTGAAAAGGTTGCAGGTTTCATGGAACTTGAGAAGAGCCATCAAGTTTCATTTATTGTCAGACTTTTCTCTTTTACGGCTCCATTTTCTTTCCCTGAACGCCTTTATCTTTAATAAATATCTCTATTATTGTGATCCATAAAATATTTTGAAAGAAATGCATTTGACGCTTTGGAAAAAACATTTTGTGAAACTTTCGTGCCAGTAATGCCCCCCCCCTCTTTAATTGAATATTTTTTCATATTTGCATAACTCTCTTGCAGATAAAACTTTGAAACACTCATCTCTCTTCCTCTCTGTCTCTGCATCCCTATTTCTTCTTGAGTCTGTCACTGTGCCAGATTAGTTACTGAAAAGGTACAAATTTCTGTGTGCCCACAAAAAGGAGGAGGTAAGAGGATCTGATTAATGCACATTTCCTCTTTATATATTCATGACTATTTCCTGGAGTCTATTAGATAGACATGACTTATGCAAGTGGAGGTTTTGATTGAAGTTCTCTCTGTCTATGCAGTTGACTTTCCATCTTTCATTTTCCAATAGTCCCACCACTCCTCTGCCTTTTCTGTGGATCTGATCTCTGCCTTTCCCATTTTCCTCACTGTGTTCCTTAACCCACCTCACTCTCCGATCATTCTTGAGAGCTTCAGCTGATTGGATGTGACAGATTATATCAATTCAATGCCACTTAGCTCAGTCTAGTTGCATTAGAGTGAGGGTTTTGACCCTCTACGAACTAGTGATGAGATATGGTTTGGTTGCGACTGTCATCTATTATGGATCTAGAAGGAAATGGCGTTGTGATGATTTTAGTCCTGTGGCTGCCTGCCTGCTTGTGAGACCCTGATTATATATTCACAGCAATGCAGAAATATTTTAGGGAGCTCAATGGCTCTGCTTAGTTTGAGAAATTATGAGTCTGTGGAGCTAAATAAGTGTCTGATGTTATATATGATTCAGGTTCCAGTTTTCTCCTTTCCTGAATACATTGCTCCAAACAGAGGATTGAGGAATAAGTGCTGAGATGCAAGACAAAGAATTTTGAATAGAGTAACTTCTGATTCTTTTGATTTCTTAATTAAACTTAATTTACGTTAAAATAATAATTTAACACATGTAAAGATGTCACTTTTCTGCTGCTTAACTCTTCTGCATATTGAGCAGTGTAGGCAGTGCAAGATTAGGACTTTAGAGGTCACAGCTTAAAGACTAGATACCATACATACTACTAAGCAAATTATTTATCACAGTATTGCATCTCTCCTTAAAATATCTGTAAGCAGATCAATACGATTGTTCACAGGGGATCATTGGATTTACTTCTGTATAATGTAGAAAATAGCTCAAGTAATTGTAATTGACAGTAATCGACTGGAATTGTGATTTACCACAATATCAATATAATTAAAATGAACAAACTATTACCATAAGCATTCAAACACTCAACCAACAAGCTAAAATGCTGTTGTATGAGCTGCTAACGGCAAGCTAAACATAGTAACTGCATCAGGCTGTGGTAATATCAGACATCCACACGGTGGCCGGCTGACAGACCTGGGCAGTGTGTACTTGCATGCTCCTACCTCCTGCATTTAGTAGAACCACTGTGTGTGTAAGAGAAGCATGTGAGACACGTTTCTCTCAGAAAAGAAAAATCCGAGCTGTATTGTTTTCTCCAAGTCCATGTGGTGAAGTCATATAGCCATTTTCCCCAACAATTAAACATTTTCAACATTTTCAAGTTGATTATTAATTTCACTTCACATCAAGAGCTGGCTTAAATAACTCTCATGATGACTGTCATCAATAAATTTGAAAAACATCTCTGTTTTGTCATGAATATTACATGTTTTTACAATTAAATCTTTATATGCAATTAATTATGTCCCCGGTTACAAGGCAATGTGATCACTGGCTGAAAAATGATCAGAGGCAACATTCTGATCATTTTACTGAATATAATTCAAAATACAACAGTTCCTAAACTCAGTGCCTCCAGTGTGCCAGTGAGGTGTTCTTCAGCCAAAAAAGAAAAAAAAATGAGTCTTCTTTTTTCTTTTTGATGAAACACACTTCATCACCACATACCTTGTTGGCAGAGGCTGTGTATGATGAATATTACTCAAGTTCTTAAAGCTACAACATTCTTTGGGGAATAACTTTGCACAAGCTGTGTGTAGAGCTATGAGGGCAGTGGGTCACTCGTAGGCCTCACTACTGCATGCTAGTTTCTAAGTACATGTTCTCACTAACTAATATGTATGATCCCATATTACCAAAATTATTTGTCTGAATTCTGAGCTTTTTCTCAAGGAATATACTGTATAGCAAAATGTTGTTACATTCGAACAAGATGACTACATACCTCCTTTCTCTCAACTTTTTCTGAGGAAACAAAGTTAGCGCTATCTTTTTCCTGGCTGCCAGTGCTGCTGGGTGCCTTTGGGGACAGTAGGCAGTCTGTGGGTAGCACAGGGAGGCAGATGGCCCTCAATCCTATTACATAGCTCCTTACACAAGCTTTCACATCTACTTTCTCACTTGCACGTCCATTGTGTCAGATCCTTATTGATAAATAGATATGGCTGATAATGCAACAGCAGTCACTTTAGAGATGAACTTTATGGTGAACATTAATCTTACTTTTGATTCTCGTGGTTTAAAAAACAGACAAAAATCTTTTACTAATCTATTGCATTCAACAAAGACTGCAGAGTGCAGTAAAGTTAACTTTTGATGAGTAATAACTCATTAACACGATAGCACAATAACACCAGTAAAGAGTCCTGTAGAGTGAGACACATTGGTTGAGCATGCACATACAGTATATTCAGTGACTCTGTGAAACAAGTGTTGCCCATCAATTTGAGAAGAGGTGATATGTGTACACAGCTGTACTCATATGATAGCCTCTTATGTCTGTGAGCCCAGAAGCTAGAGTACTTAAACACCCCCTCAACATATATCATTCCCAGGCAAGTAAACATGAAAAAGCTTTTAAATTCAGCCAAAATGTTGTTATTGAAAAACATCTGAAAAAATAGTGGTTATACTCGCAGAAGCTGTTACCTCAATTTATTTATTTATTTTATTGGAATAAACGGTAACATTTCACATTAAAACCACAGGGAGTGTTTGATTTATCTTTCACACAGCCTTTAACACCATCACCTATGAATTCTACTTGGGTAAAATGTAAACAGTGGGAAGTTTAAGAACAATAAACAGTACCTGCCTGTCTGTCACCACCCTCAGTGTTAACAGAGAAACCAGTTTATACAACAGACAGCAATGCTTTCTTTTTTCCTGCTCATGCTGAGGAAGAAGAACAGTTGGCACTAAATGGGAATTATTAGGAATTGCAGTTGATCCATACCATTCTAGCTACTCCCCAAGACTCAACTAGGGATGGCTTTCAGAAAACATTTTACTGTATTAGTAAGCAAACAGGAAGTCACTTAACTGCAGTCACGGAAGTTCTAATGGATAAATTATGGTGAAGCACAGAGGATGTGAGACTTACTTTTCCATCATGACAAGGAAAATGATAAATGGCTCATGCTATATTTAGGAATATTTACTTCCCTCTGAGATTCTAAAGTCTTCCCCTTCCTGGATCTGTGCTACCACTGGATCAGTGGTATCTGATCCACAAAGGACCTTTGCTGTTTAGGGGGGAAAAAAACCAAGAATGTTTTCTGACATTAATGCAAGTCACACAGAGATAGTAAATTGGCTGTAACATGATTGATGCATACTTCATCAGTCATGAAAAGGTTGCATTGGTAATTGTTCTAATGATGGAACTGTCTGTTTCACTGCCTTTGGGTATTCATGATTTGATCCAGAGCAAGGGCTTGAGGCCCAACATCCAGATACCAGCTGTAAGATATGTAATGCATGCTTTCACCTATTTATGGCTCTATAGATAATCACATGCTGGTGCACAAAGAAAAAAAGTGTGCCATTTCATCCACTCTGTCAGACCTGCCAAACTCACCATTCTCAACATATTCTGTTACCAGGAGAAAAATCAGACATCACACATGCAATTGTTACGATTTAATGTTGTCAGTGTTTTGTTTTATGTTATGTTTAAGGATTTGTTCTCGTTTCCTGTTTTATTGTGAAGGTCTGCGTCTCATGTGAGTGTGTTCAGTTTTACCTCTGTCTCGTCTTGTTGATTATTCCCAGCTGTGTTCCCCACCTGTGTGCAATCTCCCTGTGTGTATTTAAGTCGCGTCCTCTGTCTTTGTTTTTTTTTTTTTTTTGGGCTGGTCCGTCTGTGTATCCACTATGTTCCACTCGGGTGTCTGGTGTTAGTATTTTAGTTTTGTAAATAGTCTTGTCAAGTCGCAATTGTGTATTTTGTTCACCTTGTACATATTCTTCACTGCAGCAGTCTAGTAGGCGTGAGAAGCCATTTTTGTTGATTAAGTTTTCTCCTGTTTTGTGTTAGAAAGTTAGGTAAGTGGATTGTCTTTTGGTTGGTTTTATTTTGTGTAGGAAACCATAGGGACCAGTAGGGAGTTTTGTTTGTTATTTTTGGCACCGCTCACAGCTGAAGAAAATAAATGGCTGCTTAGCACTTTAAAAGGATATTGTTGTTTGTGTATTTGCTTGGGTGGTGTGTGAGTGGGCCAACTTCTTGTTGCGTTCATACACGCCTAGACAAAGAACGTAACACAATTTAGTCCTCTACATATTTATATACATTTAACAATACCGAGAGGGAATATATGAAAAACCTACCAGAAAGCAGTTAAAGATGTAAGATCAGTATACTACTCTGAAAGGTTTTCTGAGATTATGAATATTTGTGGGTATGACGTCAATGTCATAAGTTTCATGTACAGATCTTACACCTGTATCTGACTGGCCTGAAAAATTTGCAACCCCCATTATTGTGAAAATATTATCAATTTGATCACAAGTTGCACCTGATTCATATTATCTGTTTACCTTTAGCAATCTCACAGTTTCAAAACATAAACCACTCATCTCTAAACATAATTATTTTTCTAATGAAGCCCTGTAGTACAGATATGATTCCAACTGATTCTTTTTAAATAGTTATTGCTTACAGTTTCTCTTCTTATCATAATAACATTATATGATAGTAATACAATAACATTATGTAATAGTATAATGATCTTTAACTTCTGTTTTCTTTTTTCCTTTTGTTATTTTAAAGCTGTTTTAAACATGCTGCCATTCAGCCCTCACTTATAAAGCCTAATCTCTCAGTTACTTAATAATTATAAAACCATTTTAAAACTGTGATTTTTTTTGATCTAAGGTTCTGAAGAAAATCATTTCAACTTTTTGTCTTTTTATGAATAGTAATAATATTGTTAACAATTTTCACTATCACAGAAAACTGCCCATGTGAAGGTAACTACTTGTGAATAACTTTTAAGAGCTGACAAAGCTCAGTCTTAGTACTAGTTTGGATTAGCACTCTGTGAGATTGTACTTATCTAACAGAACTGCCTCCATGGCCATAGATAATGCTCCCTTTTCCATTTTAATTCAATTCAATTCAATTCAATTTTATTTATATAGCGCCAAATCACAACAATAGTCACCTCAAGGCGCTTTATATTGAACAGGCGGTAAATATGGCGTTCCTCAAGAATCTATCCTTGGGCCACTCTTGTTTTCAGTATACTTTCTTCCTTTTAGCCAGACCATTCATAGCCAGAATATTGCTAACTAAAGCTATATAGATGTGCATCATGTAGATGTAGCCTTGACAATCTATTTACCTTTCTGATTGACATCAAATGCCGGCTATTTCAAAACTTAAATTCAGTCATAAAAAATCCAAGGTTTTAGTTATTTGTTCTGAAGAAAAGGTTTTCATGGACCACTTTTTCAAGCTACCTGAGAACTCAAAGCACTTTACACAACTTGCCTCATTCACCAAAGCACTGAAGTGCTTTTTTACCTGACATCCACATGCATCAGAGAACAACTTGAAGTTAGTATATTATCCAAAGATATTTGGCAAACAGACTGGAGCAGCCAGTGATTAAACCACCAACATTCCAATCAGTAAATGCTCAACCTCAAATAAGTTGCAAGCTTTTAGGCACACATGCTTTTTCCCCCACCTTGATTATTGCAGTGGTCTTTATATCAGTATCAGTCAGAGCTCACCTCACAGATTCCAGCAAACTGAGAATGCTGCTACCCAGATTTCAACTGGCTCCAAGTAACATGAACATATTCCTCCAGTATTAGCAAATTCACAAATATATTCTAATACTTTGATTTTAAAATTTACAAATGACTTTTGAAGTATTAAATGTTCTTATGCCACATTATCTCAAGGATTTTGTTAGTCCCTTGTGTGCTTGGATGGATCGGTAAATGAGTAAACTTTTTTTTAAATGTTAGGCCGCCTGCTACACTACCATTTAAAATCAATACTATTCAGCTTTGGCATTTTAACCTGTATGACATACAGTGTATACCTCCAGGGTGCATAACTGGGTTCATATAATTTTATTGATGCGGTAACCCTGCTGGCAAATATTAGCAGCCAGTTTGTGAGATAGCCAAGTAGTCTACCAGCTCACTTGTGTCACTGTTCGTACTCTCTGACATCTGTAACATAAATGTTACATAGTGTGTGTTTTTGTCCCTGTCTCTGTATGTTTTGCCTTATTTGTTTCTCCTTCAGTCTCAGACACAACAGATGACTACCCCTCCCTGAGCCGGATTCAATTGCACGCCTCTTCCTGTTAAAAGGGAGCTCTTCCTTTCCACCATTGCCATGGGGGTTGTAGAGGTTTTATCTCTATTGTTGTGCATGTAGCAGGGAAAAAAGTCTGCTCTTTTCCTAATCACAGATCAAAATTGTATTGTCTTGTTTGCTGGTATATTTTCATTTTTGAAACTGAACAGTAAACAGAGTTAGGAAGTGTAATAAAAGAGTGAGATGAAGATGATGATGCAAACTTTAAAACTGCACTCAAAGCACAGTATGAGCTCAGTGGGCAACAAGTGAGTTTGTTTAGTTGATTAAAAAACAAACACACAAAAAGCAGACTAAGAAGTGTTCGATTTGTTAGGCAGATATTTGAGTGGGGCAAAGTAGCCATGGTTACCGTCTGTCACCTCAGCATGGGATGTAAGGCGCTTTACTTGGTTTGTAGTCTGCTTCTCATTTTCTTACCCTGTGTTCCCTCGCTTTCACACAACAAACACAAAGCTCAGAAAGACACATGTACTTGCAATAAAGAACATATGTGTGAGGGAAGGACAGAAATAAATTGTCCCTGTGATCGAATGGATGTGTTCTCGGTGAGTTCTGGGAAGAATGCCTCATTCTTTTCTTGATGGAACACAACGACTAAACTTAATGTGCTTTAGGAGCGTGGGCTCCTGCAATCCTGGGTCTTTGCACTACATATACAGTGCTCACATCAGGAAAACAATTTCCAAATTGAAACGCTTACGATAAATCCAAAAGACACTGCAACAATAAAGAAAAATAAAGCTCGGCATCACGGTTCAGGGAAAACAATATTGTCTTACCTCAGCGGCAGCACCACTTACAGTCACCTTGATACAATATACATTACCCAGCCAGTGTCACACAGCTGTGTTCACTCATTTTACTTCTCTGAGCATTTTTTTCTCCTTTTATTCACAAACTCCTCTCTTGTGGGAGCTCAGGAACAAAAGATGATGAATGAGAGGACCCATGTAGGCTATGTGAATCAAACGCTCTGTATTTATAGTGGCAACCCACTCCCTCTATCATCAGGTACTCCACATTGGCCAGTATGGCGAACAACCTTTAGCCAAAGTGGTATTACACTGCCTCAAGCACATACAGTCAACATTTTCAGTGAGCAGAAGGATTAGAAATGAGAGGATGGCTGTGACTGAGCAAAACCTTATCCTGGCAGGTGTAAAACAAGAGGACAGGGACTTTTGACCTCATGTAGTGTAATTAGTTTCAGGTCATTAAAAACAAGAGGAAGTAGAGTTTTTTTTTATATGTCCTACAATAAAATGTGTAGTCATGATGCAGATAAAAGATGCATTCAGGAGTCACACGGATAAGAAAGCTATTTCTTTTCTTTTCATGCGAAAACTTCTCAAGATTGTTGTTTTTGGTTATTTCCAAATAAACTGTACAACACATTACATTTTCCTTACTTGTTTCAACACGACATGCAGTTCTTAAAAAATAATTATTACTAGAACTATTTCCTCTCACCAACAGGGTCTGCTTTGATTTAGTCCCAAAAATAACATCCTTGATACAAGTTAGGAGACAATTATTGTTAAGATGATTTTGATGGTTGGATAAGATGGACTCTCTCACACATACACACACTCACTCTCTCTCACACTCACTACACAAACACACACACACACACACACACACACACACACACACACACACACACACACACACACACATACACAGTGCACATACAAATGGAATGGGAACTTCGGGAAAATCAATTTCCCAGCTGAAAGTGTGACTGAATGTTTCAGCTGTGCTGAGAAGCCCCATTACTACTGGACAGTGGGAGCAGACTCTTCACCCTGTTGTGTGTGTGTGTGTGTGTATTTAGTGCAGCTGTGGTTCAAAAGTATTGTCATGCTCTTTTTGTCTGTCACACACACACACACACACACACACACACACACACACACACACACACACACACACACACACACACACATTCAGCCGGGTTGTTTCCATTAGGTCGCAACAGAGTTCCATCACCTTTCAGACCATCAAGCTTAAAAAAAATAATAATAATAAATAAAAAAAAAGAAGACAGCTTTTTGATATGGAAATTCACTACACAGTCTTTCACTTGCTGATAGAATTTTGCTTTAGGCACATGACTTCCGTTATGGAAAGTCTGGACTCTGCTTACCTTTAACCTCTTTATTTCTCACCACAATCACTGGAAGCTCGACTAAAGCGCTGACTCAGTTGTCTTTGACATTTCTATGTATTGTGCCTTTGCATGTCTGTGACCCTTCATGACCTTAATATGTTCATAAATGGATTTTTTGTATATTACTGCCACTTCAATAAGAGTAAATAAAGAATCTGAAATTATTTGCAACTCCTCCATGAATCATTCACTCTCACTCATGTAAATGTTGGTAGTGAGACAACTTAAGAGTAGCTTAAGGGGAAATGCAGAAACGTTTGTTGCTTTACTCTGGAAAAAAAAGTCCAAATATTCCTTCCAGACAGAAACTTCAGGGTTGTGACCTCCTTCTGTTGCTTTAAGTCCATGACCAGTAGCTTCATGGCAAATTCAGCTTTGCTGCAGTTCTCTGCTGATTTGGGGATTTTATGCCGCACTTTACTTTGGAAAGTGTCGACAATAACTCCCCCAGCAAAGGTTGTCAATCTTATTTCATGACATGCTCTACCTGAGTATTAAATCTTATTTTACTGAGCCAAGCTCAGCCATGCTAGCTTTTTTTCTTAAGCACCACAAAACACATACATTGCACTTTAATGTTAACTCAAGCACTGGCTTGTCTTTTGGAGATAACAGGGTTTTGAATCATGTAATTTCAGTACTGCCTTCAGTACTTGACTGAAACTGCTCAAGTGTTGAAATCTTTTAAAATGTAATAATGAAATACCTATGCACTTGTGTGGCAGAGATTTTCTGCACAATGATTACAGCTGCACGAAGACAGAACTTCATTAAAAGTATATTGTAGATTGGTACTTGGTGTTTTTCCAAGTGTCTATTCTTCGATCCATTTCTATAACCTGTGAAAGCTAAATTCTCTCAAAGGAGCTCTAGCCCCTGAGACAGAGCATGCCGGCAGCACTCCAGAGACACAATCCATTTTTATCAGCCTGGCCAGACCCAGGGTTCATGAAAAAAGAATAAATAGGGCTGTTAAAACCTTATGGCTTTTCTCCTAAACTACAACAAATAGACAGAGCAATAAAAGGAGAACTAGAGAGAAATAGTGAAATTGCTCGAAAGCTTTGTGGCTACCTCTTTACCATTACAACTTTCTGCTGATTGATAAAACACCATCTTGTTCTCTGCTTGTCAAACGGGCTCTTCGTATCACTTACAAGTGCCTGCGTTGGTGCACTTGCACCTATTTTGGCTTCTGGCCTTGTTTCTGTGTGTCGAGTCCTGCTGTTGTCACCTTTCAAAATGTGTGTAACTCTTTGTCTGTCTGTGCACATGTGTCTACTTAAGAGAGCTCACACGAGCAGCCATAAGTCTTTTGTGAATGGGACACAATCGATAATACATTTTTCTGCTGACCTCTTACTGTGGATGGACTCTCCTGTGAGCCTCCAGCTTTTCCTCTTTGTCTTACACTCAGAAGACACTCAGGACAACAATTGACCTGTTAGGAGCTGCATTGTGCCTGTTGTATGGCGAGTGTTGAGTCACTTTGAACAATCCTACAGTGTCTAGAAGTCTAGAAAACTGCGTTTGTGCCTAAGACAGCTAAATATATGAAAAAAGTGTGTTATGTGCACATAAAATTAGTTCCTGAAGTATTTGGACGATTACAAGGGTTTAGGTATTTTTGTCTCAGCACATATTAAAATCCATCAGTGTTGATTTGATATTGGATTTGTTGGCTGTTCACTTGAATTATCAATATAAGGTCTCAAGAGATATGAATGAAAATAAATAAGAACATCAGTAGTTTAATGAGTAAATGAGTAATAAATAAACTCCTCAGTAAGACAGCAAAACCTTTTCGAGTGCCTGTATCAATAAATTGGTAGCTTCTCAAAAAGACGCCTTAAAGGCCTGAAAGACCAGAGAAGACAACTAAAATGGGTGATTTAAGAATTCTGCCTTTCTTTATGAAAAATCTACAATCAAGAGACATGCATGAATGCAACATGTTGCACACCAGACCAGGCTTCTGAAAGAGCTGTGTGTGTTATTTGTACCAGCATGATGGCAAAAGAAAAGTATGTAGAAAGAGAGAAAGGTTCAAGGTTCTTTATTTGTCACATGCATAGTTATACAAGTATAACACACAGTGAAATGTATCCTGACACGCTCCTCGACATGTGCAAAAAAAAGGGGGGTAGAGGAATAACATTATAAAATATATATATATATATATATATATATATATATATATATATATATATATATATATATATATATATATATATATATATATATATATATATAGTAGTAGCAGCAAGCAGGTGAATTCTGTACATTAATACGAATAGGCATCTGACTATTTTACAGAATGGACAATATAAACATATTTAAAGTTAAAGGAATTGAGTGTCTGGAGGAGAGTCTCAGTCAATTATAGATGATGTGAGAGAGCGGGTGTGTGTGTGTGTGTGTGTGTGGGTGGGGGGGGTGTTGGTTTAGGGCCCGGATGGCTTGAGGATAGAAGCTCTTCTTGAGTCTCTCTGTCCTTGCCCGGATGATGCGGAACCTTCTACCAGATTGTAGAAGTTGGAACAGTTTGTTGCCAGGATGGGACGGGTCCTTCAGTATCTACGTTGCTCTAGTCCGGCATCTCCTAGTGTAGGTGTCCTGAAGTGGGGGGAGAGCAATCCTGCAGCAGCGTTCTGCTGTATGGATCACTCTCTGGAGAGCTTTTTGGTCCTTCACACAGCTGTTCCCAAACCACGATGTGATGTTCTGTGTGAGGATGCTCTCCACAGCACCTGTATAGAAGATCCTGAGGATCTTTGGAGAGACCCTGAACTTCCTCAGTTGTCGTAGGTGATACAGGCGCTGCCTAGCCTTTTTTGTCTGGACCTGAATATGGGCAGACCATGTCAGGTCTGAGGAGATGTGGACACCAAGATACTTGAAGGACTGCACCCTCTCCACTGGAGCTCCATTAATGATAATGGGCTTGTAGTCTCTGTGCTGACTCCTTCTGAAGTCCACCACCAGCTCCTTGGTCTTCCCGACGTTCAGCTGGAGGTGGTTGTCCTGGCACCATGATGCCAGATTCTTCACTTCGTCCATGTAGGCCGCCTCATCGTTGTTGGAGATGGTGCCCAACACCACTGTGTCGACAGCAAACTTCACAATGGTGTTGGAGCCGTGGGTGGCCACACAGTCTGAAGTGTAGAGGGAGTAGAGCAGTGGCGAGAGGACACACCCCTGTGGTGCTCCTGTGTTGATGGTGATGCTATCGGAGACACACCTACCCACCCTCACCACCTGAGTTCTGCCAGTGAGGAAGTCCAACACCCATGCACACAGATGGCTGTTGAGTCCCAGATCCCTCAGCTTTGTGAACAGTCTGCTGGGCACTATTGTGTTAAACGCTGAACTGTAATCAACAAACAGCATTCTCACATAGTTACCCTGTTTCTTGTCCACGTGGCTGAGGGTGGTGTGCAGGATGTGGGCGATGGCGTCCTCAGTGGATCTGTTGGGTCGGTAGGCGAACTGGAGCGGATCTGTGGTGTCTGGGATGGAGGAGGAGAAGATGTTCTTCAGCAGCCTCTCAAACGCCTTCATTACTACCGAGGTCAGTGCAACTGGCCGGTAATCGTTCAGGGATGAGGGTTTGCTGTTCTTGGGCACAGGGATGATGGTGGATCTTTTGAAGCATGTGGGGACCACAGACTTCGCCAGGGACTCGTTGAAGATGTAAGTGAACACACCTGCTAGCTGGTCAGCACAGCAGCGCAGCAGACGGCCGGTGATGCCGTCTGGCCCCGCCGCTTTCCTTGTGTTCACTCTCCTCAATGCCGCTCGGACGTCATGCTCCGCGAAGCTGGAGAAACAGCCCATCTGATGGATACCATATCAATGGTATCACATAGGCATGTATGACTGCCAGTGCAACTGGACACTAACGTTTATTGATGATGTGACAGCTGAATAAGTAGTAATAATGTAGTAATTGGTAATTCTGAAGTGTACAGGACTATACTCTCTACTCTGAGGCAGCCAAGTCATACAAAACAGACTCCACAGTGTCATCTGGCCCAAATCACATGGCAACCCGAGAATTTCCGAGGCATATAAATGGAGTATTCTTCAATACTGATGTTAGTCGCTTAATCACAACCCAATAGAAAACCTTTTCAGTTAGTAAAGATAAAGCACTATGCATAAAAATGGCTGTAATTCCTAAAGATTTAATGCAATTATTTTGTTAAAATCCTTTAATTAAAACAGAAAGTCTGCACTTCAGAAATGTCTTCCCTGTTGCATTTATAGCCCACTGTGGTGGCATACAAAATTAGAAAAACTGTCAACTGTCAAATACTTATGGCTCTAACTATATATGTGACTGAAAAATGGATTAAAGTCTCAAGTCTTGTCAGCTGGCTTTCAGTAGGAACCAAAAAACCATGAAGTAGACTGAATGTTCTTCACAGTCCACTTCCTCAGCGTAGTTTTAATCAGTCATTTATCTTCTAATATCCTGTCATTTGAGACAACAACACAACTATATTTACTATGAAAATTTGATTTTTCATAGTTCTTCAAGCAATTTTTCTCATGAAACCAAAAGATTCTGCTCCTAAAAGAAAAAAACTAATCATTACCTACACAGTTTATTTTCATTCCAAATGGTATTTTGTATAACACCAAATATTATTATATTTTTCAGTTTAAAAATACTCTGTCAATAAATGATATCACAGAATAATTCTTACAACACAATGTGGCCATTGCATTCTTGTGTTTTATGAAGCCCAAAGTGGCCGTAGTTGGATTAGCTTGGATGGGTTTCTAATACAGTTGTATTGTATTTAGTCTTAAACATATACAACAGCAACACTCACACCTGTGCACACATGCATACAGACTTGACATGAACAATGTCTATGTAAGGGTATGTGCAAATCTATTAATGTGAAAAACAATTTACTAACAAGTGCACCAAACCTCTTAAAGTGTTCAGTTAAACCAATTCCTAAAATAAAATAACAACAATTATGTGCCAAATGTGTGCATACACAAAGAGCAAGCTGTCCCAAAGAAGCGACAATGAAGGGAGGTTCAAGAAGGACGTGACAACGTTTATTTGAAGTACAGTATAACTTCACAGCAGTTTTTCAAAGATATGAGCTGTACGTTTACTAAAAATGTGTCAGAGTATAAACCTAAACATGGACACATGTAGATACAACTTAGTGACCTCACTAAGGTGAGAAATTAGTCTTTAGTGCAGAGGTGACGCATGGGCAAAAAAAGAACCAATTCAATTTCAATGTGATGGTTGATCAGTTGCTTTACATTTGTAAAACTTTGGCAGATGATATCACAGCAGAACATGCAACAGTCCACCATGTCCATTTCACATTTAGCCTCTATAAAGCGTGAAAAGTACACGCACACAGAGGTTGCGATAGCTGCAGTACCAGCAGAGGGCGATATTTTATTTCAAGCCAACAAGAAAATAATCATAAAAATGAACGTTTAAACAGAAATTATAAACACATATAAATCTAAATGCACATTATCCGCCTAGCTTCATCATTTCTGCTAATAAAGACCCTGCAACGCCTTTCATACTTTACTTGCTCACTACCGATCTTGGCTTTAAGTCTATTATCTCCCTATGCTGGTAATTGCTGCTGGTTGTTTCGATTTCAGCTACTACACTTTTCTTCTTTTTTCAAACTTGATATGTGGGTGCATGCTATGACTGACAGAAGTAAAACAAAGGCAGAAGAGCACACATTACACGATAACATATTGAATGTGTGAGCTTTCGTGTGACATTGATAGAATTCTGTTTGTTTGTGTGTCTCCAAGGTGCACTATGCACGCTTGTGAAAAATCAACACTGTGTCATCACATTTTTTCACAAGGTAGGATGAGAAAAGCTGTGTAGATAATGAAAAAAAAAAAAACACTGAGGAAGTGAAAAAGAAAAAAAATGTGAAGCACAAGAGGAAAGGTGTGAGAGTTACTGTTGCATGGAGGCCTCACCTGCTCTGACTGTTACTGTGCAGATATACATGTGTCTGTTTACTTGCTGCAGAATGTGAAGGTGTGATGCTGTAAATAAGAGGGTGCTTTCATTGTGAAGTTTTGCAGATGCATTATCAGTAATCACCAGTGTTGGGACTAACGCGTTATTAAGTAACGCGTTACAGTAACTACGTTATTATTGTGGTAACGAGCACGGTAACTAGTTATTATGCCAAAACCAGGAACGCGTTACTCGTTACTGGGATTTAGATAGGCTCGTTATTCGTTACTTCGTGTGGTGGATATCGCGGAGCTTCCACAGATTCAGTAACATTAGCAAGTGGTGGAGGCCAGCAGGTGGATGAGAGAAAGGGGAGGCAAGAGGAGAGACCCGAAGCGGCCGCCGGTCCGAGTGTCAGGTGAACTGAACTTCAGGTAAGAAGTTATGACCTGCAGTCTATCTGGGTCAGATATAAACCAAGTTTAGGTGGAGTTTATTTTCGGTATGCTGACTTTTTCGTACTGCGTGCTAGCTAGCATGACGGAGTTTCTATACAGCTGGGTGGGTGCTATGTTACTGATGTTGAACTTTATTTTGTTCATACGGTTAATTATTAGAGTTGCCAACCGTCCAGTAAAAAACAGAATCGTCTAGTTTTCAGAGAAAATATTACGCGTTTCGTACTGAGGTGAAAAGGAACACAGTTTGTCCCGGACTTCAGCTACAATGAAAAAGACACAAAGCTGAAGCTGCACAGCTGCCTCTTCTTCTCTCATTCTCTCTCCTGTTTCTACTTCAATCACGAAACTGATCAATGATCAGCTGATCGGCTTTTCTCTCTAGTTTGTTTATCGCCCACTTTGCGCCAGAAAGAGGAAGCCAGCGGATGTCGCGCTAAACAACAGCAGCACGTTTAAGCTTGATCAGCTGTTGTTAGAATTTATTTAATATTAATTTCTAGTATCAGCTGATGTTTGCTGGAGCCACAGCTGTAAAGCTGCTGGTCATGATGTCGGTTTGGATATGTGGTGAGAGGGAAACATGAAGATGAAACCAGGAGATGTCCTTACTGAATCATCAGAACTGAACAGCTGATGGAGAAACAGGTTTACCTGTTAGGTCACATGAATGAGTTGAAGGGAAGTTATGAACTGTTTCTGAGAGACAAATAACACCAGGATCCTTTTCTACGTAGCTGACAGCTGGTAACTGTGCAGGGGCGGGTCTAGCAAAGTGTTGCCAGGGGTTCATGTAGGGCAGGGGTGGGCAATTCCAGGCCCCGAGGGCCGGTGTCCCTGCAGGTTTTAGATCTCTAGTCAAAATCCCAGTCCAGCTCTGTATGCAGCTCATCTGCAGTCTGGTGTTACCTACATCTTCCGATTCAGAAGGCAGAATTTCCAAGTTCTGAGTACAATCAAAAGCACCACGACTGCAGTTTTTGTGTTGGATGTAAAAGCAGGCTAGAATCATCATGGCGGTCAACGACGGTCCAGGCGTGATTTCTCTCGTGGAAATGTGCACATTATTTTTCCTTTCTATTGGTAGGTAGCACAGTGCACTTGTGGCAAGTAAGCAAGCTAGAAGACTGGCAAACTTGCTGGGTATCCAGTTACAGAAGCAACACATTAACAAGAGAATTCTGAGTAAAACCAAAGTTACTTTCCCTAGTAACTAGTTACTTTGAAAGTAACGAGTAACTTGAAGTAACTGAGTTACTTTTGATAGAAGTAACTAGTAATGTAACTAAGTTACTAATTTAAAGTAACTTACCCAACACTGGTAATCACTGTCTGTGAAGGAATGATGAATGCAAACTGAGCCCTAACATGAATAAACCAACGTGATTCAGTTTAATGCTAAGCACTACCACTAAGCCTCATGAACTCACTTTATTGTTAAAGGCAACATTTACATTATGAGCATAATTTATTTTGCATGTGCATTAAACCAAAAGGAAATAATTTACTAAATAAGTGAGCGTCTTCCCTTGGAATCACGTGTCTCAGGCAGTGGAAATAACATCTTTGTGACACACTTTATTTTATCTGCATGTAAAATGGATTCGATGTCAGAGGGTAAACATGAGGTGAATGAAAAAGCTGTCTGATTTTTCTAACAGGATTTGTCTGTATCATAGTCTATGTTCACATCATTCATATTTAAATACTGACACTGGCACGATATGCTTTGAGTCAGTGTTCAACATGCCATCATGTCCTCCTACCTAAGCTACAAATATACTTTACTGTTACTGCCGTACAGAACAACCAATAGTGGTTTTGGACCTGCCACATACCTAAATGCTTCAGGTGGTACTAGTAAAAACACTTTTCATATTTTCTTTCAATGTTGTTCATGATTAATATTTGTGCACGTACCGAACAATTTGTAAATTTCAGGTGTTTCAGGTGGTTACCAGGTGTGACAGGCTCTTACAAACAGGAACTTCAAATTAATACCTTTTAAAAACTATTGCATAACATTTTCCACTAAATTCTCCAAACAAATATCAATTTCCTGCTTGTAGTTTTATTATAAGGTGCAATGATATGCATTTTTTTTTTCCACAACACTAACACTGAACTTAATGACAGGGAAAGTATACCAACAGGTTTTCCTCATGTCTGTCTCTGATTTATGAAAGGACGGATCCAGCATGGTGCAAGTATCAGCATGAAAAGCCTCTGTGTGTGAAATCAGATAAACACATTGAATGACAAGAATATCTTAAGAATTTTAGATAAAGTGAAAAAAGGACATTTGAAAATGATTCAGATGTAGAACTCCTGAATCCATAAATAATAAAATTACCTTTGTCCACAAATATTTGTGCACATATGTGCACAAATATTTACAAGTATAAATGTAAAGTCACATATTCAGAATTTTACAGCTAGCCCACGGTTACAGCTCTGTGTGTTTTTATCGTAACACTGTACAGTGTATTATGCATTGCCTCTGCTGCAAACTAACCTAAGTAAACTGAGACAAGATGTAAGATGTTCCCTGATGCTGAGATGCATTTGAGCAGAGCTAGCCTCGATCTCTAATTCCATGCACAGCCTTGTAATAACACAAACATAAGCTCACAATATCCAGAGTTCCTTTCCAGTGAGATTGGCGGTGGTGCCGGTAATGCTGTTTGTTATATAACATGTAGGTGAAGTTGTATCTCCTAAGTGCCAGTAATGCTGCTGCAGATATTGAAACACTGCACATGTCACAAACATGGCCACAGACACAAAGTGGAATCGGAAATAAACAAGCCAACATGGATTCATCCACACCTGCATCAGATTTTGCATTTTTCATAAGCGAGGCGATAGCAAAATAGCAGAGCTGCTGCTGGAAACTGTGCTTGTGCAGGAATATTTGTGTGTGTCTGTTTGTGTGTTTGTTTGTGAAATGGAGAAAAATGTGCGATGTAACCAGGCAGAGCTCATTAACCTCTCAACTGTGCACAAAAACAACAATTACCCAAAAAAAGACGGATATATGCACAGAAATGTAGTAATCACTCCCTCAGTCCTACAGTTCCCCTCTCACTGTATCTGCCTCTCTTCCCCCTCTCTCATCCCTCTGCTGAGGAGGATTCATAAATAAAGCAGGTTAAGATTGCAGTGCCTGCAGCGATACGGGACGCTGGCCAGGAAAAGAGCTAGTCTACCACACAGGGAGAGGGCAGAGACAGACAGTGAGTTTACGTGTGTTTCTCTTTGTACATATTTGTACATTTTCTGAACTGAAATAAAGTTGACTGATATAGGGACATTTTACCTGCTTGGAGACAAAGCTTTTTTGCTCCATCCATGCATACATGCGTGGATGGATGCATTACTGTGCAGCCATTAGGCAAATATTCCTGGTAGTAGTCCTATCAACATGAGTGAGCAGTAGCCAGTCAACACCACCTGCTATTGTTGAGAGCATGTCATGCAGTTTGTGTTTGAGTGAGTTGTTTGGAATTGATTGATAAAATATAAATTGTTAAAATAACATAATTTGTTTCTCTGTTAGAAGCACCACATGTAACTGGATGTAAGTAGATCAAAAATCATACAGTTCTCTTTTCGTAGAAGGTTTTAGACTCTAACCCATTTAAGCCCAGGAAGAGGCTAATGCATTCCCACCTAAAGCAATACCAGTGCTAGCTAGCTGGGGTTATAGGTGTTTTTATTTCTGTTTGTTTTGTGTGCGGTGTAACGGTCACATTATTAAACTGATTATTGTCTAAAGCTGGGTTGACTTGGCAAGTCTGGATTAGGAAACAAGTCAGCCAAAGTTCCATGAGAGAAAAAATGTGTCTGCCTCTCATAAAGAAAATTCAACAAATAAATAATGCATTCATAGACCACCACCAATGTTCCTATGTCAGCAAGACAAATCCTTCTCTGTGATGCAATCTCATTGAATATTCATGCATGCCTACCACCTGTTTCCCGTCTCTGCTTTATCTTTTAAAATCTGAAATTTTTGCAGCTGTGAGCTGAGTCTGGACTTTTCTGTGGTGAGTTAACCCATGAGCTGAAATTCTTTCCTCAAGGAACAGAAACCATGTTCTTCTTTTTTAAACTTCAATGATGTAGGACTCTTCTGTACTTCATCTGTCACCAGTTGTTGAAGAATTTAGGAAGCCCCCCCCCCCCAAAAGAAAACACCCCACAGGTTGGGGGTACCATTCATCTTTACTAGAGCTTTGTTTCCCTAAGTAGAATCATGGAAATTATAAACCCACTTTACAATTATTCAACTTTTTTTTCTAAAATATGTTTTTTTTCTTTCTTTCCTATTTTCTTGAAGCTTAAATTTCGAGCTGACTGGTTGAAAATTGTGAAAAATGTCAGTACCTGACAGATTTTATTTATTTATCCTATTGATTTCAAAATGCAGCCTGCTTCAGATGTTTGACATTGAACAAATTCTTCAATTCCTTCTGGTGGTCTGCTGTCCAAACAGAGTTAAAGGAGGAGTTTACCACATGTCAAAGTGCAAAGTGACATTACTGACCATGTGCCATGGAAGCCCAAACTTAATATGTATGGATTAAACCTTTTTCAAAAAGAAAAAAAGGCAAACTCCCCCTCAGACCACTGCCCAAAGGCAAGACAACCATTGCTCCTCTTTGCCAAAAGGACTTTTTCCCCAAGGCTTCTTCTTACACATCTGTGTATAAAGTCTGCTTCTCTAAGTCTCAAGTCTCGGCCCTGCTCCCTCTACAAATCCAGTGATGGATCCTTTGGGGCAAGATCCGTTAGAAATTTGCCCTGGTAGCTATTTTGAAACCATATCAGACTGGCTGCCTTGGCTAGTGACTCATTTCTGCCTTTTAGCTCCCTCATTATGTGACACAAATCAATTATGGATGAAAAAAAGTGCAAAGCTGCACTGAGACCTTTTCATGTTTTAAACCCCACAGATGAGCACAAAGAACAGATGAGGAAGTCAGGGTGAAAAGGGGGTTGCTGAAGGTAAGAGGCAAGGTTATTGAACGTCTTTTTTCTTCATTAGATGATCTTTTTTCATTAAAATGAATCACATTACACTGATTTATTTTTTATGAAAGCAAGTTAATGACAATATTTTGTCTTTGCCTGATAAACATAAAATGACAGAGTGAGAGATATTTAGCCTGCCTTAGCAAAAAGCCGGCTAACGATTAGTTTGACAGTGTTTAAGTCAGTGCGCCCCAGGGTGGCTGTGGCTACAACGTAGCTTACCATCACCAGTGTGTGAATGGGTGAATGACTGGATATGTAAAGCGCTTTGGGGTCCTTAGGGACCATAAAGGCGCTATATAAATACAGGCCATTTACCATTTAAGGTTAAAAAATGGAGAACTGTAAAAATCATGTGATTTTAGGGTGTGACTGGAACTATTTCTGATGGTAGCAATTATCCACTTTGCCTGTGGCTATAATGAAGCTTTCCCAATTTCTTTAGGTCAGTGCATAGGCATAGTGGACTAGAGTTGACAATTTACTCTGACAAAAAAAATTCAGAAAGCTGCACACAAATGTCCCCTAAAACAACATACTTTTAAGATGGTCTGCACAAAACAAACCAATCATATATATCTTAATGAGTAAAACTGGAGGTCCTGGTACATAAGCTAGCAAGCTTGTTTTGCCTCGAGTCTTTATGCTAACTTATGCTAAACAAGTCAGACAGAAGCTCTGTGCTCTGCTGCATACACAAGACTGATTTCAGCGCTCTCATGTAATTCTGAAAATAAGCAGTAAAAAACGATATACCTTCTAGAATGCTGTGCTATTTCTTTAAGGCCTATGATCTTCTGACACCCCTTTTTTGGAACAAGTCTCGTCTCTTACTCTCTCCATTTTTACATCTGTTCCTTCCATGCTGAACTATTTTTGTCCTCTCTCCTTCTGTCTCTGTTTCTCACTTCTCTTTCACCCTCCTCTGTCTCCATCCTGCCCCTCGATTTTCACACATCTGCCCCTCCTGCTGGGCTCTGCCTGTCTCTGTCTCCTTCACTCTTTGCACTCGTTCTCCTCCATTTTTATCAAGTCACTAGGGCTAGGAATACTAAATTACAGAAAACTCAAATCTCCTTGAGGATGACTCCTAACCTTTGCCGCATGGCTCTGACTGTGATGATCTCATGCTCTAACCTCTGCTGTGACATTTTTGCAAGTTGGGATGTTTATGTGTGTTTCAGAGCGGATATGCAAAATAATTAATTTCCGGTGCAGTGTGTGATGGCCTGCTGCTCTCCAAAGAAAAAAAAAAGAATCACTTTCACTTCATCTACTCTGGCTGGATCTCTCCATCAGTGCCTCTCTCTTGCTCCCTCTCTCCCTTTTGTTTCAGAAGTTGCGATTATATTCAGGATAAAGTAGAGCAAGGGCAAGGAAAGGCTTCCTCCTCTGAGGCGGTGGCTGCTGGCCATTTAGACAGCATGAACATAAAACACACAGGCCTTGGCACATCCCTGCTCCCCTGCACACTCAAATAGCAACACCATCCGTGGATTATTACACTGACTGAACACGGCACTGTGCAGATTTATGCTCAGTCACATTAGGGGAATGTGTCCATGGGCAATGACCATGTAAAGATGTACTGGATGGATGGAAGGCTAGACATGTAGGTAGTGAACAGAAATTATTACTTACCTGTTTGGATGAGCACAAGATAATTCCAGGAAGAGAAAGGGGGGGGGGAGGAAAATACAACTTTAGTTGATAGAGCCAGTAGGATATTTCAAGCATTCATGAATTATTATTAGTAAATATTAAAAAGGATGAACAAGTTTTTATAATAATAATTAAATCATGTGGTTAAAGGTTTGCTGGAAACAGTCTAAAGTTTATTCTCACAGTCTGGCCTCCTCTCATTCCCAGGGTGTCAAATGCTGCCACTCTGTGAAGCCGCTCGCTTCTCACAGATTCACACAAGATACCCTTTGGCATCAGCACAGCAACACACTGGATTGTGGCAACGGTGGCTCCTACGGGGACGTCTTTCTTTCCCGTAAGTTGAATTTTTCAACCTGCAGTTTTACATTGTGAAGGGTCATGTTTTTAACCCAAACCATGTTGTTTTCCTAAAATTTAAAAGGAACTCTTCACTAAAAAATCAAAGTTAAATTCTTTTTTTTTCTGTCTTGTAGTGCTGTTTATTGAACTTCATTAACTGTAGCTAGCAGTGTAATATTAGCTAACTGTTAGCAATACAGCGAACTCTCTCACTGAACATAAATACACAATACATGAAATTTCAGTAAGGTTTATTTATTTGTTGTTTTGGTGCTGATAGACTATAAGTTTTGTAAGGAGACATGCGCTAGATGCAAAAAGGAAGCTTCTATGCACTTCTAAGAAACCAACATCTGGTAGTATTTGACACGCTGGGATGAATACATCTTACAAAGTCACATGATTACATGATTTCAGAAGATATTTATAAAACAGACAGAAAAAAATCATTTTCCAGCAGAGTTCAACAACATCAGCTCTAAGAACACTAACTTTCTGCCTGTGACAGTTAATGTGACCAAATTAGGAGCAAAAATGAGTGAAATACATATATATATATATATATATATATAAAACATAGTTTATATTATAGGACTAAATAATCAATTTCCCTTCAGAATGGCATATTATAAAATAAAAAAATAAAGATGAGTAATAAGAGTAGGGAGCAAATAAAACCACTGGATATAGAGCAGGACTTTTCAAATACACCTATCAGGGATGACCTCTCTATCGTGACTTCTTTGCATGAGAAATCTTGCCCACAATCCTCTTCTCCTACTTCAAGCATTTAATAAACCTTCTAAAACTGGGACATGACAGCCTGTCTCCAATGACTTAAGAAAGCATGTAAAACTTTATTGAAGGAGGGTATCTCTGTACTGTTTGAATACACAACCAGTGTGAACTGACATTAAAAACAAAAAAACATTCTCATAGTTAGGTTTCAGACCACTGAATTGCATCGTAAAACTATCTAAGCCACCATATACTTTGTTACTGGACAGGATTTATGTGTGCATGTTCATACACTCTCCAGCTTCCCGCTGTAGATCCCCAGCAGCAGCAACAACACCAGGAATTAGGGCGGTGGAAGGATTAAACGAGGATTGTGGATTTTTTTTTTCCTTTGTGTTCACATGTGCATTTATATGTGTGCAAACAAAGACCACTAGAAACCAGTAATGTAACTTTCATCATTACTGGTTTAAACGTGGTTGTGGGGTGTACATCTATTGGGCTGTCATGCATAAACATGCACTCGACTTCCACAGACCCTGATATAGCAAGAAAATGTGAAAACGGGGAGAAAGAATCAGTCACTGAGAAACTTTAGAAAGTGTGTATTTGCATAATCTCTTCTTTGCAAAGAGTCTAGGGGAGGAATAATAAGCTAGAGAAAGCTATCATCTGCCAACACTATGTTAAGCCAAATTCCAATGTGTGTAAATGAAGCTTGCAAGCAACACGCAGACTTCTGCACTGCATTACTTAGTCACTTGTTTAGTCTTTTTCACATTGTGTGGTTGTCAAATGGTCCACATTTGTTTTGCCAAAAGCTGCAAATTAAAGAAAATACACAGGGTTCAAATTGTCAATTAACCACTCTAAGTGGCCACTCTCTCTTGGATTTGCTTTCTAAAATAGACATATTGTTCCCTTTGTTGTTATCTATACTGAATTTCTACCCAGATCCATTTTACAGTGAAGTTGCCCACGAGTACAGGGAGTTAACTAGAGAGCTGTGCTGGAGTTAAGTGGCAGCATCACTTGCCATTTATTGTCACTTGTTATTTATAAGATTGACAAAAAACAGGAGATTCATTTAGTTGGCTTTCAGAAAAAGAATTACTTCATGTAAAACGTTAAGCTTTACACTTTGGAGGGAATGATCAAACAAGGCTGGACTACAGATGGGCACCAACACCCAGGATTAAATGAGCCCCAGGGCTAAAGTATTAAGCCCTGCTGCTATCAGAATTAAGAGAATATGTTTATTATTGGTACATAAAATATATCTTTCACATTTTATCTGACCACCTCCATTACTGAATAAGACTGTTTGTGATGCAATTTCACATGTCCTTATCTAGAAGAGCGTTCTCTCCATGTCTCTCTGCATGTGATGGCTAGGGTGTAGGGTTACCTCTGTCTTGCACAGGATTACACACACATACGTTTGGTTGTACTTTGCTAAAGTCATTGCTGTTGGTGCTCACTGCCCCAAAAGCAACAGATCTTTTGGTCATAACAGTAGAAATATGAGCAATCTGTTTAAACATTTAGCAAAAGGCCATCACGTTCAGACAGAGAAATGCAGTTTTTGACTGCCTAACTCATAGTTCGTCTGTTGTTGCACCAGGCTAGCAGCCTGGAGTGCACACGCAATTCTCTACATTATTGGTTATCTTCCCTAAAATAGGAATATAGGTTAATTATTAAAAACAGCTATTAGCAACATTACTGTTATGGGTAGATGCATTCACTTTGAGATGGTCAAGATGCCATCAGAATTATTGCTCCCTGAAGCAAGTTTCAGTTTTTGATCACTCAGTGACACAGAGGCTGCAGTCAAAGCTAATGTTAAAGCATGGTAAATGTTGCCAAAAGATGTTCTTTACATTTCTTCAAGGTGGACTTTTTAATTCTTATGTACTGGATGCAGTATATGTATATATATGTATGTAATGCCTGCTCAATCATCCAGGTAAACTTTCATCCCAGAAAGTTGATTCTGTTAATCTGGATGTAACCTTTTCAGTGGGAGAGATGTTTCGTGACTCATCCTACTGACTTCCTTAGTCACAGTGAATGAAGAAGTCACAGATTCAATGATCCAATTTAAATATGTTCCAAATTTGATTCTTTCCTTCTTTTAAAAAATACAAGTAAGAAGACCATTAACCACACAGTAAGCAATACCAGTAAGATCAGTGGTAATGTTAAAGTTTAAACAATATCCATCTCTTGGCTAGACTATCATTATGGTAAATGGCCTGTATTTGTATAGCGCTTTGCTTAGTCTCTAAGGACCCCAAAGCACTTTACACATTCAGTCATCCACTCATTCACACACACATCCACACACTGGTGATAGCAAGCTACATTGTAGCCACAGCCACCCTGAGGCTGCCGGACACTGGTGCCACCGGGCCCTCTGACCACCACCAGTAGGCAACGGGTGAAGTGTCTTGCCCAAGGACACAACGACCGAGACTGTCCGAGCCGGGGCTCAAACCGGCAACCTTCCGATTACAAGCCGAAGTGCCAAGTCTTGAGCCACAATCGCCCACGAACAGCTTTCCTTTAGACACTGGAAAGCTGTTCCAAGATGCCCAAATAACCCAATTCTCTGGCTTTGTTCACTACCAGGAGGTCAGAGAGCTGCAAAAGCAAGTTTGCAAGTTTGGAGTTTGAACTGTATCGGTGGGGGGGGGGCTGATCTGGGTTTTAGCAAATCTGGGAATTTTTCAAATGCAAAAAATACAAAATACAAAAAACATCAACAACAAAAAGGAGACTCAAAGGGCTGCTTTTACTACAACTGAGCTTATGTGACCATCCGCATGGGCACGGACTGACATAAAGGGAAAAGTACAGCATTTGATGGATTTTGATATAAAGTTCCACTGACCATCTGGAATCAGCTGAACAGCAACCAAGTAAGAGTCGAAAGAGAAAAATAACTGGAAAGAACATGATGGACAAGGACAATTAAAGCAAGCACAGTGTGTCACTAATTTGTCGCTGCATTAATCGTGACTGACTTCAGATGGACTGCATAAAAGCAAGAGAAGCAAATTGAGTGATATTTTAAATCAACTTGAGCTGTTGCAATGTTTAACAGATAGCTTGTGATGATGTCTTGGCCTTGTTTTTAGAGTTCAGCTCTCTTGCTGCTTTATAATGTGGATGTCTGATTCTGCACCCTGAGGGCCCTGAAGTTGAGTGGATGCTGCAATCCTTTGAAATCAACGGAAAAAAGGGGAAGGGAGTGATATCATTGGCCTCGTTGGTGTGCACGGAGGGTATCCTACTTTCCATTTAGGAGGTGACAACCTGCTCTGCCTGTTTATCTGACACACATCACAAACATATATCTCTTAACATAGACGACCCATAAATGCAAGTTCGTACTCAGAGGACTTGGAGCACTCTCTCACAATATTAACACCTAAAGTTATATACATTATGACCCAGAACCAACACAGTTACACGTCGATCCTAAAACTGCAAGGAAATTTGTATATATGAAATAGAGTAGAAGTTTTGGTCTTTCCAGCTTCGATCTCCCAATGCCAAATTTTAACCTCTTCCCAAATGTAAAAGCACTTCTCTTATTCTATACTAGACATAGACCCAAAGTTCATGACTGACTGCAACTCTTTTCCTATAAGGTGGAGTTTATGGTGGTTTATGGGAGACTGTTTCTAACCTAATACACCAGCTATGCATGCCAGTCTTTGTTTTTGACTGGTGGTGTAGTATTTTCCTAAGATTTCTTGGCAGTTTTGAGATGATGTGTGTAAAGTTTAGGATTTTACATTGTCTTAGCTCAGTCCAGTTATGTATTCATTGCTTTGTATTTCCACTATTACTTTGTTTTCATTATCTAAGTCAATTTTGTTTGGTGAGCCATTTATTTGGTCTGATCAGACCTTCGTGACATCCAAATAATCAATAAACTAGTGACAATGAGACTGGGATTTCCTAGTCTGTGGCCTTGGTGCAGCTGTGGTCAGAGCACTTTTGAGTAGACTGGTCGCATGCAGACAAACAGACTGTTTGCATCGGCTATTGTGTAACAGCAGTTTACAGTTTTGTTTTTAGTCTTGGCCCAGATATCTGCTGGATAAAGTTGGTATCTGCACCAAGAGACTAAGTCAGCAGACTAGCCAGTGGGTTCCCACTGGCTTTAACAGAACACCTGTCCCAAACAGATGGATTCTATTTATGATGAAACCTTTTTAATAGTTCTTTGAAAAGAGACTGATGTATGCAGGTTTCTTTCTTAGATGAGACACACAAACTCAAGCACACACATAACGACACACCTACATGCAAGCACATAAGCAGATTACGTATGCATACCAGAGTGTATGTGCAGTCACATGTTTACCCGCATGCAAATACCCACCTCGCACAAATACAGCATCTAAATCCCAAACCACAATGAGGTTAGTGCACTCGTGTTTATAATACATGAGTAAACAATCTCGTTTTCATTTTGTTCCAGTTCCTTAGGTGTGTTTTCCAAGCTCTCTGAGCTTCCTTTAAGGCCAGTCTTCTTAACCACTGTGCGGCTTTCAGCCACAAAGTCAAAGTGGCTGTGCCTCCAACATAATTCAACACTTTGTTCAACCTCAAAGAGCAGCAATAGTCATAATGCATCAGAACACATTTTCTTTCTCCCACATATTTACTTGGCAGTATTTGGAGTAATATTTCTAGTGTCTCGGTCACATTTATAACACATAATGTAGCACAACAACAAATCTGTCCAGATCTGCACCTTAATACAAACAGCAGAGGGGCCATGATTCATGAGACAGTGCACCACTGTGCTGTAAATTTGTTTTCATTGCAGCTTCATTATGCATAAAAAACCACAAAATTTGTTCAGCCATTAAGCAGAACAAAGCTGGTAACTAGGAATTCTCTGGCATTTATGCGAATACACATAAATGCCACTGAAGGTGTAAGGAGAGGTTTAGTTTAGAGGCTTCAGTGAAACATAAAACATGCTGAAGCTCTCATTTTTTTGTTCTGCACAGAATTAATGATTTTATTAAACTGAGTACAAATAACCTTATATTAATAATGCTTTTCAATAGTCTAAATTTTGTGGCGATGTCAGCTACAACCTCTTCAACCAAATAACAAGCATTAAAAAAGGTTTCAGTGGACGAATAAACAGACTCAGCTTCAATGTGATATTTGATTGTGTATTCCTTTCTAAACTTTTACTGCTCCTATAGCACCTGTTGACTATTTCCTACATTATTTTTCACCCAAGTATCCATGAGTGCACAAACACTTTAAATAAAAGATGGACATAGTCACTGTAACATCCACAGCTAGTTAGCGGACGTGCATTTTGTAGACAAAAATAGGGCAAGACACAGAACAGACGTCCTTGATCGACTGTTTAATTAATCACTTAGAAGGCCATATTAACTGGCAGATAACTCATTTAAAAATGCTCCAAAAATCCACTCAAAAGGCCCGCTTCATTGATTTTAACTAGTAGTGGCCTAGTTGGCACCTACTTGTCACTCACACTTTAATGTTTAAAATTAATCAATTTTAAACATTAAAAAAATAGATAAGCTGTACACCAAATTAGCTATGAAGGAAAATGATGTTGGAATAATGTTTGCACTGAGTTCTAAACACACATATATCGGCTCTAAAAGTAGACATTGTAACATGGAGATCGTGGGGATCGTGGCTTTTAGGACCAGGCGGGGATTCAAAGTCAAAGTCAAATGTATTCATATAGCACATTTAAAACAACAACTGTTGACCAAGGTGTTGTACATTTAAGATAATCAAACGAGATTTAAAAAAAAACATAGGAAGACATGATAAAAATTAAGAAAAAGAAGCATAAAATGAGAAGATTTGAGTAAGAAATAAGACAAATAAGACCCCAATTCTTTCATGGTATGCATTTTTAATACCTCTTTGCTATTTGGGCTGATTGGGACCTGATGAATGTAAAAACAAAGAATTATCTTTTTACCTGATTTTGCTCTACAAGGGCCTGATATCCACATACGAGGACATTTGTTTTAAATTTCGATAGAATAGTAGCAGTATACTGTCCTCGTAAGTGGATATCGGGCACTTGTAGAGCAAAATTTAGTATTGTGGTCTAGACAACTCAAAATGTGATGTCCTCATATGTGGACGGCAGGTCCTATGAGGTTAAAAGCCAAGGAATAAAAGTGGGTTGTCAGACGGGTTTTGAAAATGTCTAATGTTGGGGAGGTCCTAGTGTGAAGGGGCAGTTTGTTCCACAATTTAGGAGCAGTCACAGCAAGGGCCCGGTCTCCTCTGTGCTTTAATCTGGACCATTTGATCCGCAGACCTCAGTGATCTTGCAGGAGTGTACCAATTTAAAAGATCAGAAAGGTATGAAGGTGCTAACTCGTGCAACGCCTTAAGAACGAATAATAAAATCTTAAAATCAGTTCAAAAACTAACTGGCAGCCAGTGTAAGGATGCTAGGATGGGAAATATGTGGTTTCGCTTGCGTGCGCCAGTTAGTAACCGTGCTGCAGCGTTTTGGACCAGATGTAGTCGGCTAACTGATGACAGACTAACACCAGAGTAAAGACTATTACAAAAGTTGAGGCGTGATGAAATGAAGGCATGGATAGCTCTCTCAAAGTCTCTGAAATAGAGGAATGGCTTCACTTTTGAAGGTAGCCGAGGATGAAAGAAACTGGTCTTCCTGATTCAAGGAAATAAAGAAGAAGTGTTAGCTTCACTGTTTTCACCATAGTTTGACCTTTGGCAGTAATTCTTTTTATTTAATTTTATCAATTTTTTATCTAATACTACATATCATTGTTTGTGTGACTGTGAGAGTCTAACACAAAAACATATAAACGTGCAAACACACACACACACACACACATATATGCTATATTTTCAAACTGGTTGCATGTAATAATAAATGCCTCCTCCTGCATCTGTGACACTGATACCCTATGTGCATCCATTACTGATTTGTTGTGTTTTTCTTTGCATGTATAAGCATTATACATGGCAGCAGCAGCCAGTGAACCATACGCAAATACGAACAAGGTAGCATGTCTGTACACAGTCCTCATACAAGACCGTGTCACGACATGGGGGGATGATACCATTGAGCCCATATATGATGCAAACAAAATGAACATACAAAATAATGCACCAAGCAAACACATACAGAGAAAGCACACGTCCACATACACACAGACCCAGCTTTGGCTGCTCATCCTAGTTGAGAGGCCCTTTGATCACACATCAAACAGATAACAACCTGGGAGACAACACACATGCATGAATTCACACACATATGCAGAGGAACACTCTCACGCACAGCAGAGTGTGAGGATTTGTGTGGAGTACAGGTTGTTCCTGAGAACGAGTGAGAAGAGGGGTAAGAGCACATGAGTGTCACAGAGAGAGATGGAAGAACAGATGGATTCAAAATGTGAGGAGGGAAAGAAAGAGAGACAGAGCGATACAAAGAAAAACTTCCAGGAGTGAGGAATAAGTCTTCTAGCCACACACAGTATTAGCTTTGGTTATTTCTCTTATTTGTGCTTGTATTTTACTCTTTTAAGACAGAAAACAATATGGATTTGCACTGTCGAGGATACGTGCCTAAGCAATGTACCTGCAGTAACAAACAAACATAAAAGGAAACTTACAAGGGCTTCCAGCTGGGATCATTGCTTTGAGATTTGGCACTTTGGTTTCATTTGTGTTTTCATGGATGAAAACAGGAAGTGCAATATTGCCAACAGGTGAGTATGTTGAAAGGTTGAAGGGGCGCATACTTATTTAGTTAAAATGTGTTATATATCAGTTTTCACTACCTAAAACAGACTGAGCTGAATTTTTTTGAGCTACATTTTAAGTTATAACTTTTGGTTTATTGTGTTTTCTAAACATATTTAAAAACAGAAATTCACAGAGAAAGACTTTTCAGATTAGAGTGGACAGTAAATTGAGGCAAACAGAAACACTGGATAATTGGGTTTGTGAAACAGTCAAGAAGTACGAGGAGCACATATTTCTTAAATGGAAGGGGAAACTTTTTCCTCGATGAGCAGTTGCCATCTCAGACAAAGCGCAGATCTGTTAAAGTAATTCTGACTGATTGTGTCATCAATGATGACAAAATGATGATACAACACAGACACACAGTGATACAGCTGATCAGTCACAAGCAATCACCTGTAGACAAAAAAAATCCTATTAATCAATCCAAGACTGCATTATAAGAATGGTAAGGATAGATCTACATACCTCAACATTTGACTTGGATATTAGCATTGGTTCATTTGCTGTGGGCATCTGCCATATGCGGTACATTTAAATGGCATACCAGTAAGGATGGGAATCGCAACCTGGTTCTTGTAGAGAACTGGTTCTCAATAGACTGCATGCCAATCAAACTTGGGTATCAGTTCCACTTGCACTTGCGCTATAATCAGCTTATTTCAGTTGTGCTGGAGGAGCTGAATGGTGACACAGTCTCCAAGGTGAATATGGGCATTACTTTTATTTTTATGCACAAAAGGACGGGAGCCTGATGGTAAATTTCAAACTGCATTCAGGACAGAAACAGCTGAATTATGCTGCTAACACATTTTTTCGCCACGGACAGCATGCTAATGCTCGGCTAACCGAGAACCCAGAGTGAGCTGAGTGAATCCTGCAGCCAGACCCTGAACATCAACAGATAACAAACTGATGAGCAGTCAGGCAGCCTCCATTTCTATCGGTTCACGTTTCTAAAGTAGCATCACTGTGGGGCTCACTTTAAACTCAAATCCTCCAACCCTCATCCTTCAAAGGCGCACAGCTAAGGTTTCATTTATGCCAGTGTCCACATCATATGTGAAATGTTTCCTGACTGCTTACTACCACTAAAGTTACAGAAATATAGATACAAAAAGTGAATGCACATCGTATTGATGAAGATGGAAGATATGTTTATTCCATCCTAGTATTCTCAGGAAAGCTGTTTTCCATCTAGTAGCACCAAACTCCTGCTGTATTCCTGCCAAGTTCTCCCCCACACAGATTTGAGTAGAGCAACTTGCTGTAACTACAACATGCTCATATTCAAAGGATTTTATTCATATCTGATTTGCATAAGCAAACACTTTTCTGAATATCAACAAACAACCATGGACAAAGACATACTGTACATGCACATGCACATTATGAATACAGATTTATGCACACATACACTCACACAAATAGGCATGAATGCACCCACATATTATGCACACAGACACACACAAACACTCCAGAAACAGCTCTCTAATACCAAAGCATCTGAGTCTTTAATGAGCAGGATAATGTAGGCGTCTGTTTAGAAATTCCGCTTCTCGTCAGTATCTCCAATTCCTCACCTCCCTCTCTACCTCCCTCTCTCCTTCTAAATCCCTTTCTTCTACCTCCCCACTTTCCTCCTCTTCCTCCTCTTCTGTCTAGCAGTAGCAATTCAGTTTAATTGGTTTCTGAGTCACCTAATTCCTCTGAGGGACAGAGACGGTGTATGTGAAGGAGAAGAGCGATGGAGAAAGACAGGAAGAGATGGCATATTTAAACATTTAAAGACTCAAATGCGCACACTTTGCATCTACCTCTCCCCTGTTTCTCTTCTTCCTCTTCATTCTTCTAAAGGGCTGACTGAAACTTGCTTACTCTAAAACTAATCCTCTCTTATCCTTAAAAGACTAGGAACCATCTCCTGTAATGGAAAACATCCTCTTTTAGCTTGACTGTATTCAGGGCTTGACGTTTACATCCATCTCTGACAAATGCACCGAAAATTTGGGGATAAATGCCACCTTCTCTTGCAGCAGACGGATTTTTCCCCCATTGGTTTAAAAGTAAAAAAGATATTTGCACTTTTCGAGGAAAAATGAGCATCATGACCTTATTCCACAAAACGTTCTTCTTGCCTTTTTATAGACCAAAGTAAAAGTGCCTTAGATAGCCTTCTCAAATGAAACTGCAGGAGCAGCATTTATGTGGTTGTAAATTACATTATATAGTACCAGCACAGTAGCTAATTAGCCAGTCACACCCTGATTATGTCACTGATTGGCTTGTCTGCCCTGTGCTCAACTCAGGGTGGAAGGCTTATTACAGCTGACAATTTGGATAAAGCTCGGCGAGCCGCTGAATGTTTTTGTCACCTTCGCTGCCTATTGCAGTGTAAAAAAATACATTTTATTGACATGAAATAATTGTTTTCTCGTGGGAATAATTTGGCATTTTGGGAAATATGCTTATTGTCATTTGAGAGCTAGACGAGTAGATGAATACCATGGAAATGACTCTCCATTAAGTATAAAGCTAGAGGTTAGTAGCTTAGCGTAGCATTGAATTTAAAAGAAAACTCTGGAAAAAGGCTGGGGTAGCAAATTACCAGGTAGGTCAAAGGAAATCTGTGTATTTATACTGACCAACGGGACATTGCATACAAAGTTTGGGAAAATAATATATCAGGAGCAACATGCACTGTTTACATGCTATTAACTTGATAATATAATAAAACCAAACCAGCAACCTGGGATCTTTGGTGATGTTTGTTTGATTTAGAGACTAAAACTTTGAGCTGGAATAATCCAGTGGACGCGCGCACACACACACACACACACACACACACACACACACACACACACACACACACAAAAGCCAGGAATGGATAAAAGAGCTTCCAGAGAAGTAAAGTAGGTGATGAGCTGTCTGATAAAAGAGGTCCTAATGTAAAAAGGCAGGTACACATGGAAGATTAAGTAAAATGCTCGATAAAGCCTGAGCAATGCTCTCAACTCTCCTTGACTTTTTCCGCCTCTCCTGCTTTCTCATTCAGGCTTTGAAGTTGAGGTCCTCTGTTTATTCAGCAGTGACCAGAAAGAATTGATTCGGTGTTAGTGCCAGCAGGCCTTGAATGTGTCTGTGCAGGGTATCTTTTGTTTTTTAATCTTTTAGTCTGTTGTCTGTCAATATGTAAAAACATACTTTAGGTTTTGTTTTGGAGGGTAAAAAGTCAAAGTCCCTGTCATGCATGGATAGCAGCCAGTGTAAATTTATTCAAGAGAGAAGAAATGTTCAACTTACTGATAATTAAGGAAAAAATGGCATCTCCAATTTCCATAGTGATTGCAATTAAGCTCAGGCAGTTCAAAGTGTGCACTGCAGCCTCAATAAAATAAGAAAAAAAGAAAAAGAAATCCTTTCTTCTTTCCTGTCTTTTCTTTGAAATGTGACATAAACAGCTCCATTGACTTTTGCCCTTTAAATATTAATGAGATTATATCACCAGTGCTCTTTCCTTCTTCGTTTGCCATTTCTTCACTGCACATCTGCTCTTTCTTACTTTTATAATATATATATATTTTTGAACTCTGTTCATTTTTAGTTACCTGTGGTATTTCTGCCAATGACGCTTTGACGCATTATTCTCTTCACCCTTTACTTTTAATTAGGTTAGTTGTTAGCTATTATATTATTTCATAAAGTGTTTATCACAACTGTCTGGCACAAATCACAACTTCAGTCTAGCTTTAAAACTTTGCTCTCCAGAGGACATGAAGGCATGAAGAGTGCCGGCAGACTTGGTGTGTTTTGCTGAGTCAGCTTGATTGTGTGTTTGTTGTGTGTGTGTGTGTTTACGCTCATGTTGGTGTGTCTGCTGGCACCTGTTTAGTAGCCAAGTGTGCATAAGAGTGTGGCTATGAATAAAAAATTAACTGTGCACACTTGCATGCCTCAGTGTGTGTTCGACACGCTCATTAATTAAACATTTTCTCTCTGATCGACCAGACACTCACCTCGAGAACCAATTAAGTAGCTGTTGAGCGAAAATTTTGAAAATGTCTGTTTCAACGCTGCTAAATAACAGAGTCAAGCATCTCAATTTTTCATCTCAAAGTGTTGCATCAACAGACTTTTGTCCATTGAAATATTAAGCTGGTTATGTCATCAGTACTCTCTCTAATTTCGCTCTCTCTGTTTTAACTGCGCTTTATTTGATGTTTTGTTTGATTTTCATAAAGTTTATATGTCTTCTTATGTGTCTATTGGGGACAGCCAATATATTGTTGGCAGCCAGAGTGACTCAGTCTGTTGGTGTTTCAAGCACAATCACAGAGCTATTTTTATAGACACATCTTTTTTTCTTTACCTCTGTCTGCTCTGTTCTCATTCAGTGTTCTTTAGCTAAACTTGCAGTATTATCCCGAAAGAAAATAGGATCCTTGGCATATATATATATATATATATATATATATATATATATATATATATATATATATATATATATATATATATATATATATATATGTGTAAAACTTGATTAACTACCAACAAAGATTTTCATTTGGACCACATGCTTTTCTTCATGCTGATTACCTTCACACAATGACCTGCTTAAGCAGCCACAGGTGTGCTGTCAAATGACCTCATCAACAAAGAATGATGGATCAGTACCATCTGCCCTGACTGATCATTACACATATCTTTCACTAAATGACTACATAAAAGCCATGAAAATGATGTTGTACTACTCCCCTCATACAGAATGTTTGGGTATCGGCATATACCACGAGCTCAAAGTTATACTGGTATATGAATAAGACATTATGTATTTTATTCTAGAACTGTGCTGCTGTTGAAGAGCATCTGTTCCAATAACAGACATGTTAATCATCTTGGATTTTTCTCTGTTGTCTTGACACTTACTTTTTTTCTTTTTTTTGGGTTAAAAGAGTAATGAGATGGAGAGGGCAAAAAAAATCTGTTCGAAAGTTTAGAGCAGTGCTTGAGTAAATTGGATTTAAAAAAATCTCTATTTACACAGAAATAATTGACAATAAATTAAACACTGGTTCAACAGTATAGTTACAGTTCTAACACTGTCTTCTGTAGTCATGATATAGTTTTTTGGTGCAGCTAGAATTTGAAGCCAACAGCTGGCTCTATACTCTAAGCAACTCTCCATATGTTTCATTGTTATACGGTCCAACTTTACAGGAGAAATAAACATCTTTACAGCCAACTAAAAACATGGTTTTAGTCTCTAAAGTCATTTTCCCACTTCAATGCAACTATACAGGTGGCATTTTATAACTCATCCATTTAAACTGTATTAAGGCCTAAAGTTATGCACATTAAGAGTGTGGCAGCTATGTGTGACAAGTGGGTATCAAAGTAGCCAGATATGGTGTTTAGCTATCTGCTAGGCTTTACCTAGTTGGCTGACTTCACTGAAGACTTCATCCATGTCATTTAAGGTTTTAATCGATGGGTTACAGTGCACAGTACTTTACCATTCATCATTACACTTGAGTTCTTGTGACTGATTTATTTTACTTCACTGAGAAAAATGGGCTTCCAGGGGTGACACAGAATGACTGTGTTTGCTCAGTTGCACCTGCATTTGATTATACATGTAAATTTTGATACATGTGACTCTTTCATACATCCTCAGAAAGAGTGGAGGGCAAAGAGAGAGAGCGGGAAAAAAGTAAGACAAAGAAAAAGAACTGGACCTACACCTGTCAGGTGACAGAACAGATGGCCAAATCTAAATACAGCACCACAGGCACCAAAGACAGTGGGCTGACACTGTGTGTGTTCCCACGCATGTGCACTTTCATGCTTCTGTGTAAATGTGCACTCGGATGAGGTTAGGAGTGAGCTCAGAGGTGGAGCATTGCCAGCAACCCAGCGGCAGACAGCTGGCCGAACATTCAAGTCCTGAGGTCTAGCCCCTGTGGGTCTGCGCATATGTCCACGTATTGTTAGCAGCAGACCTTATTGTATGTAAAACACTTTGAACCCACGGGGCTGCAAATGCAAATATTCTGTTCTACACTAAGCTCTTAAATCATCTTTTTAATATCTGCATGTGTGTGTATATATATATATATATAATATAATATCAAGGCTATAGAGAACACACATGAGAATATTTTAAAATTGTCAGAAGGGTTCAGGATGGGATGACACTGTGATTCTGTTCTCATGACATTTGTGTGAATCAACATGCCAGTGCCCTGCTGCTGAAAATAAACAACTCTAAGAAAGCTCAGGACTCATTAGCTTTTGTTGCACCTTACCAAGATTGATAAACTGGGCAACCTGGGAGTAAAAATAAGAAGAGGCATGGAGCTGCAACAAACTCCTTATCCCAGATCACTGGATTCATTTACTGATCAACCCAACCTGACCAAACCTTCCAGCTGTTTGCCTGAGGTCAGTGAATCGTTATTATCCATATTATCCATAAAAAACCCATAATGATGCTTTGGATGCACAGATTTCACTTGATGAGATATTACATGAACATTTTCAGGAAATAAAACACACTGTGGAATTTAGCCACACCCAGATCCATACATTAACTGTCAAAAGTCTAACAGATGTAACAACTATCAAAAAAGAGACTGAACAGTTGAAAAAACAAGATAAATCAATGCAAGACAACATGGTGTTCACTGGTATTCTGGAATTCTCTGACCACCTTTCACTCAGTCCAGAAAAGACTTATAAAACATATAACTCATTACTCAACACCTGAGAAATTTCATTCCACCATGTCCACCGTCTAAGTACACTGAGTAAAGAACACAAACATCCTAAAGGAACACATTTTGGAAAAATTCTAGAAAGACAGACTGATTTTCCCTGAGGAAACAATATCTCAAGAAAAGAAAAATTAAAGTCATAAAGTTTCAGTTGACTAATTAAATGTTAACATGCAGTTATTCTGAGATAAGGATGTAACTCCCCAGCTGTTCTAACATGCGCAACACCTCCCGGCATATTCAATATATACACTCACGCCACAGTCACGCCATATCCTACATGTCATATGTCTTCTTTCTCCTTCTGTTATAATAATAATAATGATAATGGATTGCATTTGTATAGCGCTTTTCGAGACCCTCAAAGCAGTTTACAATTCCACTATTCATTCACTCTCACATTCACACACTGGTGGAGGCAAGCTACAGTTGTAGCCACAGCTGCCCTGGGACAGACTGACAGAAGCGAGGGTGCCATATCGCGCCATCGGCCCCTCACGCCATCACCAGTAGGCAGTAGGTGAAGTGTCTTGCCCAAGGACACAACGACCGAGACTGTCCAAGCCGGGGCTTGAACCGGCAACCTTCTGATTACAAGACAAACTGCCAACTCTTCAGCCACGATCGCCCTTCAAACCCCTGTTAACCCCTACCCACCCCTCTTCATGAATACCAACTTTCTGTTGTGTGGCAATAACTCATATCATGACATGCAAACTCACAATTACTATTATCTACCTTTTGTACCCATCATGTCTAATGAATTCACCCTATTAGTCACATTGTCCATTAACTTTATCAGCTGGGATTTCTGTGGAACTGGGCAAAAGATTCAACTCATCAACTTTAACAGAATTCAAGCAGATCTGTCTCTATTGCAACTAACCCGTGAAACTGATGCAAAAAACCCCCACAGCATTAAAGTAACCCCAATTTCCACGTTCATTTGTAGCCAACTGTTACTCTTTATAATGAGGAGCTGTAATTTAATCACAAAATCATAATCACAGGCCCAAAAGGAAGGTTTTGCATTCTCTGAATTCCTCTTCAATACCTCTCTGGGAAACCCAAAAAGCAGCATATACTTTACTATTTGTCAAAATTGTCATCAAATTAAAAGCAAAAAACTTAGGAACTGAAAACTATTTCACTGCCAGTCAGACTGAAAAAAAGGTTATGAAATAAATAAACTCAAGGATCTCAACAGTTCATAAGACAGCGGATTTCAGTGTAAAAAAAACAGTAAATAATCAGCAAATTATATCAAAGCATAACAAGGAAAAAAAATAGAAAGTACATAATTGTATAGTATTAAAAAATCCACTACAAAACACAAAATCATCCTTTATGCAGATGATGCACATCACTTCTTCAAGTATAATATCTTTACTAGAATCTTTCTCAGCTGTTATTACCTTATTCAACTACATGCTTATTTTGTGTAAATCCACAGGATGTGGCAGCCCTGGTGTCACCCTATCACCTTCACAGAGGCAGTATTAAAAATTTCAGGGTGAACATTTCCCCAAGCTGTCAGAATAAATCAGCCTCAGTTTCACATCATTACTCAGAGAGGTACACAATAATTTAAATCGCTGGTCCAACCTCCTTATCTTTCTTTATGAACGAATTGCAGTAATCAAAATGTCAGTCCTACCTAAAATCACTTATTTATTTTCAATCATCAGTTTGTGCAAACAGTATCTGGTTTAAGTCCCTTAATTGTGCTCTTTCAATATTCTGTTGAAAAACAAGTAAAAAAAAAAGTCTTCCTTAAAGAAAAAATAAATAACCAAGCCTGGTCATCAGGCATCCATAAATTAACCCATGAAATTGCATGACTCTGTGTCCAAGTATATCTCATAAATGCTACCATCAGGATAATTGCAATTAAATCTTTAGTTTTTAAACACATTACTAATATTGTTGTTGTTATTATTATTAAAAATTTAAAAAAATACTTACATAAATTTAAAAAAAGCAAGGTGTGTACATGTATGAGCACTTGTATGTATGAGCAGCGTCTTACTGAGAAAGGTTAGCAGAAAAACACTATAACTTGTTTTACAATTCATTATTTGAATTATTTTTGTTTATAAGTCGTATTATGACTTCAGATTGTGGATTACTGGGGTTGTGCCTGCAGCTGAGTTACAAATGTGTGTAGATCAATAGCACACTGGTTTGACCACATACAAATTGGTAACCTGGATCTTTCAACCCCGTCTGTGGTGTTGGTGCTTTTTGGAGCCTTTAAACAGTTATTACAAGTAACATGAACTGCTCTGTATTTATTTGTTTAGGCAGTTTAAGTTCTTGTTAAAGTCTGTTGGTCTTACACTGTTTGTGTATGCAGCTGACTAAGCTTATTAGTCTTAGTTGTTGAATATGGTGACTCACGTCTTGCTATAAAAAATGTGAATACTCACAGTGCTTAAACTCAGCATCCATGTTTTGGATGAGTTTGCAGATAGTGCTGCTGGTCATGGTAATATCTCAAAGCCAACACTAACAAACAATTAATGTAATCATATTGCTTATTGATCCTGATGAGCCTATGATTGCTAAATAATATACATATTTTATTAATCTTATTACAAAAAATAATAATTATGTCTATACAAGCATACAAATTTACTATATATGCTTATTTTGCAGCAAAATCTTTGACAGTGTTTCCAACTATGTTACTGTGTTCATCAGGATTTTAAGATTCAGGTCATCTCACAGCTTGCTTTGTGCTGCCTGGAAGTTTGTACTTTATAGCTTCAGTCTCGCTGCTGGCTGATGAGTTTCACTCAAGCTAAAAAGAAGAAGAAGAAGAAAAAGGATAACCTAAATCACATGGCAGGCATTCTGTATCAAAGCCTCGTCAGGACAAGTACCTGGCAATGTTTAGTAATTTGTAAGGGTTGTTGAAGTTGTCAGTGCTTTAAATCCTTTACAAATCTGCCATGGCTGCTGCGGCAGGCCAGTCACACTGTGACAGCAGTGGGTGCAGTGATACTCGTGATCAGAGGCTAATCCTACACTGAATTTGTTTGAGACAGTTTTATAGTGCAGTATGGGAAGTAGATCCTAAAGCATGAATAGCTTTGTGAAGGCGCATTCCTTTAAAAAGCAAGAGAGATTTTAAAAAGACCAAGATTGTATGACTGTAAATTTCTAAATCACAATATAAAATACCAGGGTATGGCAACATATTAGGATCATTCCAGGTAAAATAAATAAACAGGGAGATCAAAGTGGGAAATATGCAAGAATAAACCTAAACATTAATTTTCCAAGTTTAAGTTAGTACTTTATAAGCAAAACAGTTTTTTGCAATAAACCTTCTTGCTTCACTAGGAAACTTTGGATGTAGCCAATTGCAGCGTGCTCTCAATTAACAAGAATAATGCAAGAATACTTATAGAAATAAGAAATATTACTGATTTTGAAGAGCCACTGCAGTGAATTTGGCTATAAAAAAGAAAGTATGATAGTGATTTGCATGAGATAAACATTCATACAAGGATATTGGTGCTTATACCAGCCACAACTTTGCACCTCCTTGGTGACGTATGAATCTGGCATTCCATGTTTATCATCTAAGTCTGACGTTTCAAGAAGTTCATGCAAGCTTGTAAAGTAAAATGATAAATTTGTTATTTGCTTTCATACCATACACAAAAGATTAGGGATTAATCAGATGGTCTCTCGCTGTACCATATATGAAGCTTAAACATCTGGCTTCCAGCTCCCATGTTTCATTGTTTTGATTTTTTCTTTTACTCTTTAAACTGGTAATGGACAGCATTTTTTCCTATGTCTACACATTATTAAAATCAATAGATTATTTAAAACATTTTGTACATTACATCAACAATCAAAATGACAACAACGACTAGTTTGTTCCTAGTTCTGTGACTTTTGACCCACATTGATTTAATCTTCATCAAGAATCTGACAATAATTTGGCTTTGAAACATTTTCTCAATGCTTCTTGTCATAATATGCCTAAGAATAAACCGATGGTTGGTAAAAAAATAAATAAACATAAAATGATGCCACTGGTAGGTCTATGAGCTGTGCTTCTCAATAATAACAGATTATTATTACTTTATCATCCCCATAAAAAGTGCTATATAAAAATCTTCAAATAAATTAGTCAGTGCAGTTTGGTTTTGTCCATCGTGAATTCCCAACCTAACAGAGCACTCGATGCAGTGCATTAGATATATATTCGAATTTTATATTTACTATTGTACCTCCCTACCCAGGGACTGCAGATGGAAATGAACTGCTAAATTTAGTACAAAGCACTTCTTTTTCCTGTGAGATTAATGTTTTGTGCATCATCACTGACAAATAAATAAATAAACTAAACCAAAAATAAATTCTCTACTGTTTGTTATTGCACTAGGAATCATTATAATAATTATTTAAGAAAGAAAAAAATGTTTGTCTTCATTCTTCAAGAGCATCTCATACGTTCATGACTCCGCCTGCACGGCAGGTGTGGGTCACGTGATTCTGCATTAGAATAGAATAGAACTTTATTAATCACTTGGGGAGGTCCCTGCAGGGAAATTATGATTCAAGCAGCACAGCACCAGTTCACATTAATACAATTAATTAATTGATAAATTAAAAAAATACCCAAACATCTACAAATAATTAAGAACAATATACAACACACAGTAGACTGCTCTGTAAGTTTATGCTGTTTGACATTAGCCTTTACTTTCGACACAGTTTCGACAAGTTTGGTGTAAAAGAGTATCAGTGTTACGCTACGGAGAACCATGGATTTCCAGTTCTGAAGTTAAAATCTCACAGTTTCATATAAACCCCTCTTAAAGGAAGTATCCACATAAGGAAAGATGGTAAGTTTCTGCACTACCACCAAGAAGCCTGTGTCTTTGTAAACGTAAAACTCAGTTTCTTGAGTAGATGGTGAATTCTTTCTTTTAAGGTCTCAACAAATAGAGAGGTTAAACTCAAAAAGTCCATTACAGAGAAATAATCTCAGCAAAGGACGGCAGTACTTTAAAGCTGAGTTTGATATGGTACCATACAATCACTACACAAGTCACAGCTAAGAATGATCGCCATTGCAGACTTTGTTTTGGCCCCGTCCTCATTTACCCCCCACAAACCATCCATCCATTCTCTTTCGTTTATCCTTGTCAGGGTTGCTGGAGCCTATCCCAGCTGTCTTAGGGTGAGAGGCAGGGTACACCCTGGACAGGTCGGCAGTCTGTCGCAGGGCTAACACAGACACAGACAACCATTCACACCTATGGGCAATTTAGAGTTTCTAACTAACCTTTCCCCACTGACTTCATGTCTTTGGATTGTGGGAGGAAGCCGGAGTACCCACGCAAACATGGGGAGAACATGCAAACTCCACACAGAAAGACCCCGGCCTGATGGTTGAAATGAACTTAGACCCTTCTTGCCACTGCGCTGCCCCCCACAAACCAATAACTTTTTATTGCTTTGTAACCAAACTCTGCTTTCAATCTCAAATCTCTGTCTTATTTGGCTTTCCATAATACACACAGGCACAAACACACATAGATGCAGCTAACGAAGAAAACAAGCAAGTGGTCAGTGAAAACTTTTTCTCTTCTTTTTAGCACAGTAGGAGTTGTTTTGTTCACTCTCACTACCTTGACAACCTGCTAACATCACAATAGCGCCCAATTATCAGAATCAAGGCAACGGAATGCTAAAAAATAAGAAAAATAATAATAATGAAAAACAGAGAAATACTGACTTCCAGCAGGAGGGCAACTGGTTTATTATCAATTTTTTTTCCATCCACTGTGTTTTTTTTTGTTTAGTTTTTTTGTAATTGTGTGTGTGTGTGTGTGTGTACTTGTTTAAACATCTTTGTGAGGACAAAGCAGTGGCATGCCACTGTTCTTGTTGGGACCAAATGCCTGTCCTCATGTATTTGAAGTCATTTTTGAGGTTTAAAATGTGCGTTCCTTTCCTCTAGCCATTTTCTCTCAGAAAGAAAAAAGATGTCGGCGTGACAAGCGAAGCCAGAGCTTATTTTCATTGTCACTTCTTATAAGTGCTCCCTGCTTTTCACCTCTGTCTCTCAGTCTTATATCTGTGGAAAGAAGTCTCTCAGCTTCTGCAGACAACAGCAGGTGGAACCCAAAGGAGTGCACAAGTTTCTGATAAATGAGTTCAAATATGAGCTGTTTACCCAGTTTTTGTGTATATACTTTATCCTTGCCGCCTGTGCATTCACTTCCCAGCAGTGTACATAGTTTGTTATTGCCCCTTTTTTTATCCGATATGCACTGTTCAGCTCAAGGGATTTTCTAAATTCTGGTGACAGAAAATAGACGTAATCAGAAATGCTCTTGTACATTTCATCTCAGTCTCTAGTGACATGGAACTGACTTCTACAGTAATCCACACTAACAGCATTTTTCTGCAGATATATGGCAATATTTGAAGCATCTATAACCTTTTTTTAACAAAGGTTATGTCTGAGGCAGAGGTGCTTTAGTAAGTTTAATTAAACTCTGTGATAATGAGATAATTTTAGTGATAAAATGTTGAAATAAGTCTTTTTTCACCCAGAAGGTAATTGTTATTCCTGAGATAAGACCTGAGATAACACAGCTAGAAAATCTATACCATTAGTCTTTTGTTGTCTGTAGGAAGTGCAGCATTATTCACTATTTCAAGACTCGATTGTCAAATCAAATGGCATCTTCCCCAGTTGCATGGAGAAATGAGGGAGAGAATAAGAGAGGGAGAAAGACAGCATTCCTGGAAGCCTCAGAAAGATGAGATGAAAGTATATAGCAGATGGGATGCACAAGAAAGGAGTGATAGTTGGACCAATTTGTCTTTATTTCCCTGCAGTGTCGGCAAATAGACCACTCTGAAAGACTTATGCTCTCTGCACTGTCATTATCTTCACTGAAAGCCAGGACAGAAGCTCTTAGTTTGGCTTGCTCACTACAGTACTTCTCTCTCTCCAGTTCCAGTTCTTATCCCTGTGGATGCATACGCAGATGCACAGATGGCCTTTTTTGACGGCACGTTTCAGGGACGGGAATGTCTTTGACATACAGTAGATAGACACGTTTACTCTTTAGCTGTTTGCTGGTACAACTAAACAGGGAATATAAAACAGTCAGAAAAGGTTCGGCTTGAGTTAGACATTGTGAGCCTTTAACAAGCCTGGCACAAAACTGTACAGTCTGTTCAGACGACAAAAAAAATGCCATGACGCAGCTTAAATACTGCATGCCTGTATTTTTTAATGTAGTGGATCAAGTCACTCTGTTGCTTAATGCAGAAGGATGCAATAGTTTCTACACATTTTTCATATATATAAAAAGAAAATCTCAGTTGACAAGACTGCAGTCAATCAAACCTCACTCATATAACTGTTACAGGACATTACCTGTTCTAACTTTTCAAGCTACTGTATTGTATGTTTTCTACCACACACAATCATCCAGCCTCCCTCATGAGATCACATGGAACATATACTGTATCTCATCAACAAAAACACCCTCTGAAAGCATGCATTGTGTGCTCTATGCACACAGTAATGAGATATCAATTATGTATATATGCATTTGTTTCATGTTTGGCTTTGACAGAAAATGGAAAACATAATGTGTGACACATGTGGGATCTTTGTCAAAGCAGTGAAATCATGAAATTTAAGGACATCGACTGCTTATCACACGAAGCAATAACTAAGATCGATTTTTGATTTCATATAAAGTTTTACTTGTATGTTTTCAGTGGTACTTACTATAGGACCGTATTGAACATTGTTATACAAATGTTACATATTATACCTCTAATGAACACATGTACCCATGCCAGTTTGCTGCAATCGAGGCTGCCAGTTGTCAAACTGGACCAACAGATATCACTGCAGCTGCTTTGTCAGATTGTGGCGGTTACACTTTTCTGCTTCTAATTCCTCCATGTTGTATTGATGAGAAAATAGATTTGACTGCTTCATTAACCCATGATAGCTTGGAAAGTGTTTCCCTAAAATCAAATTAAGTTTCACATCATTACAGGCTGTTTCCTTCAAACTATGACTAATAATATCGGAGTACAGTTTGTGTGCTTTCAACATGCACAGGCATCTTAGTTGAGCCACTTTTGTCATTCAAATGAATTTTTTTTTTTTTTTGGTGGTGGGGGGTGTGTGTGTGTGTGTGGGGGTGTTATCTGTGCAGGTATGCGTGCACACACAAGTGTTCATGCTGACATCTCTGTGCTTGTGTGTGTGTGCTCCTAAGGAGACACGCTGTCACCTTCCGGAGCCCAGGTGGCCAGGGTCACATGAGTGCCGTGTGCAGGCGAGCTGGTGTAGAGCATCCATCTGGTCTGTTCATCCACAGTGTGCATGTGAATGTGTTAAAAAATGACCTTGCTTGCTTTTCTGGCCAGTTCTTAGAAGAGGTGGCAGTATAATAGTTATGGAAACAGTCTGTTCATATAGGGTCAAATTCTAGTAATTGTATATATAACAGAATATCTGAGCCTGGGGAATGTCATTTAGTAACATCCCAGATTTTAATTTTATCTAGGTTGCTGTGAGAAGCTATAATTATGCAAGAACAGACTGAACCCAGCCAAAACACTGTCAAGCTAACAGGCAGTTTGTCAGGCTTCTTCTGTTCCATCTGCCTTTCTGTTGACTTAAAGATTCAAATCAGCTTTCTGAGAGATGTGGGGAGAAATTCAAAACTTTACATGCTACACATTGTTAGAAAAAAATATTCATTTAATTATCTGCTGATTACATACAGTCTGAACTTTTATTTTCACTACAAGAAGCTGGTGACATTTGCTCATAGGTATTAAGTCATGCAGAATTGTAAAGCAATGAACATTTAATAAAGGTTCAGTCAGGCCGTGCTTTTCTTCTTTACGATGCCTAATATGAGGTTTAACCTGCACTTGTTTTCAACTTGTCAGATCACTTCACATGTTCTGACAACTATTTTTCTCACTCTTGTCAAATAAAAAAAATCTTGTGTTGTTACGACCCGGCTCAAAAGCCGCAACATAAAAGGAGATGAACACCAGATTGTGGGTGAGAAGAGGTTTAATCTTAAAATGGAATACCAGGTTAGCTAAAATGGCTAGTGCCACCAAGGCAAAAACAAGTGAGCTCCCCGGAAGCTTGCCTCAGGTATGGTTTTAGCCACACCTGACTAGGTGTGGCCAATTAGCACCAGCTGAACACATTATGATTAGGGGCTGCAGAGGGACGTAACACCTCCTCCCTCAAAAGGGTTCCTCTAGGAGCCCTAAATTTATTAAAAGCCCCTCTGAAGCCTTCAGGTCCTTGACCCACAAACCTGAAATAAAAGTAAAAGCTAACAGAAGCACAGTGTTCACATTATAGTTGGCATCTTTAAGCATGGATGCCCCTGCATGAGGGTTGGAAGTTGCCACACTGAACACAAAAAGTAACATGTGACCAACACAAAGGAGCACAACAGTCAAACCCAAAATGATTACCTGACCTACAACACAAAACCAAAAGTAGGAACAAATAATCACAACTAAGTGATCTGTTGTCTCCACCACACAAACAGTCACATACAAGTGGCCCTATACCACAACAAGTTACTTTAATCCAAAAAGTTCAGTAAAGCAAACACACTAGTGACCAACCACAAATGGAGAGCTATGGCCACACAATGATCACATCAAGGGGGACTAAGCACCCCTCAGTGTTATTGCCATCACCTGGCCAGCAACACTCACAAGTGATCTAACAAAAGTAGTCATATTCCCCACAACACTAAAGGTCACAGCACAAAACACTCACCTCATGAGGATCTCATTAGCATCCATCAACACTGACATATTAGATGCACGCACAGTACACATTATGCCAACTTAAAAACAACCTACCTGCCTCAGCTACAAGACCATAATTAACGAATAGTCTCAAACCTCCTGCCAAGTTTGTTGCCACTGATTTACTATGAGCAACTCCCAGCCTAAAACGCTAAAAACAAAACTTGACCTGTCTAGTCTTCAGTGGTGTACCGGGCTCGAGGCAACTTTAAACGCAAACTCAAGGGTAGGCAGCAGACCAGGGGTACAGCCTCCCACCAAACCCTGAAGCGTACCCCCACCCAGGATAACCACCAAACACAAACTAAAACAATAAAGCAAAAAAAACAAACAAGTGCTTCGATGGAAGGGCAGCACAGCCACCCAGCCGAAACACACTAACTAAGGAGAGTTTGCTCAATTACAGTGAACACCATCACTCACCCACCTAAAAGCAATACAAAAAACTGATATTCAGTCTCCACTAAAATGTCCAAAAATCCCGGACAAGCCCCCACTTATGTTACGACCCGGCTCAAAAGCCGCAACATAAAAGGAGATGAACACCAGATTGTGGGTGAGAAGAGGTTTAATCTTAAAATGGAATACCAGGTTAGCTAAAATGGCTAGTGCCACCAAGGCAAAAACAAGTGAGCTCCCCGGAAGCTTGCCTCAGGTATGGTTTTATCCACACCTGACTAGGTGTGGCCAATTAGCACCAGCTGAACACATTATGATTAGGGGCTGCAGAGGGACGTAACATGTGTCTTTTTAAAATCTTTCTTTACACCTTTTTGAGTCTTGCTTTAAAAAATACCTAAAACTTTGCCACTACTATCTCAATTGCTAAGCTGCAGCTGATGTAGAGGAAATGTTTTTCATTAGATATTGCCTCTAATCTTTTATGTGGAGACCATGATATATGTTTGATATATTTTCACTAAGCAGGCAGAAAAGTGTCATTCATCATTTTTGTGCTGCGTTTCTTTCTTTTTTAAAAAAAATGTGAATCCACAAGCTAAATGCTAACTTGATGACATCCAAATCAACTTAACAGTGTCTGTATCTGCAGTCATTATAATATAGCAGAGCTATTGCTATATTTTACTATCAGCTATTAGCTGTTCAGCAACACCTGAAGCCTACTTTAAGATGTTTGTCATATCTGATACAATCGGGGTTTATATCATGGACTAGGAAAGATCATTTCACAATTGCCTTGTAAACCACTGATTCGTTTGGATGGGTTACTATGACATTTTTCATATTATTGTTAATGTAAATAGCAGTGTGGTTGCATGGCAGATGGAGAGTGGCAGCAGTGTGGGGAGGGGGTGGCTCTATGACAGACTGGGCTCCAGCATCATTAGCATTTGGCTGACGGGGATAGTATAGATTAAGGGTGGCCCTGGCTGCCCAGAAATGCTGATGTGGGGAACAGAGCCCAATAACCTGCTGAGAAAAACATGAACATGAAGAAATGTTTCAACATGTTACAAATACATAGTAGATATGCATCTTGCACCGATCATACAGTATCAGTGGATTTACTTATTAAATATGCACATGATAGATTGATTCGATTGATAGGTATAATTATCATCCACTTGAATTGAATTAAAGGAAAGTTTTTACACCAGGCGCTTATTTCTGATGCAACCCCAGAAGAGAATGTTTCTCCATCTCGAATCTAATCAGCAACCTTTTGCTTTCCAAGTGAATGCGTTAACCATTACACCATCATAATAAAGATACAAACGTAGCTCCTTAAACGCTGTCTGAAGAGCTTTTTTATGCCTCTTTAAATTCTATCTCTGCTGGTCTTTAGCGTTAAGTGCAGTCAATAAGGAATAGTGTAAGAACCTTGGCAAACCTTACTGTACATTTTTGCTGTACAGTATCTTAACTCGAGCAAGTTATGAAGCATGAGGGAAATCCCCCTCCCCCCCACCACACACACACAAACCCTGATGGTCTGTAAATTTTTAAACACTAACGCTAGCATCAGTAGAAGATATCCAAATAGTTTCTGTATGCAGCTGTATAATTATACCAGGCTGTGTCTTTCTTGGGTACTTGGCTGAAGACACGTAATTTGTTAAACATTTAAAATAAGCATCTTTTGTGTCGAACATTACAGATGCTGAAAGTTCTGTCTTGTATGTTGTGTAGGGAAGACATGTTTCCACTGTTTCTAATGCTGGCTTTATGTCTCTTTCTCTAATTGCACGTTTCTCTGCAAATCCACTCCAGCTAATTATTGCAACTGCTTCTGGTCCGTCTCTGGTTGTATAGCCAAATGTCCCTGTGGCAGCACCACAGGAGAGGGAAACACGCATGCGTGTACGATGATGGCCTTCAGCACACATGAACACATTGGCCGTTTCTCAATTCTCAAGTACGGGAGTACGTACTCGCGTTCTCGGTGAGTACGTACTCGCCGAGAACGCACGGGAGTACGTACCCGCCGAGAACGCGAGCACGGACTTGCGATATGTACAATTGGAACACCTGCGTACGTGATGATGTCACAGGTCCGGAGTTTTTACTGCCGTCCCCTCTTAATTTAACTGTGACTAACATGTTATGAAGCTTAACTTTAATCACAGCCAAACCGGTTTACTCAGGAACAAATAAAACACTGAAATAAACCAAACATTAACATTTAGAAGTGATCTAAGTGACTTATATATCATTTCTAACCTCAGTAGTGAAACCTCTATTAATAAAAATAGTGTACATGTACATACCTTAATAAAAACAAGCAGGTGAGATGTTAGAACGCTTTTATTTCTATTTTAGTGGACACTCAATACTATAGACAGCTGCTGGAGTTTCTTTAACCTGAGTAGTGAGAAGACCGCGAGCGGGACGGGGACACACACATTCATACACTGGTAGAGGCAAGCTACGGTTGTAGCCACAGCTGCCCTGGGGCAGACTGACAGAGGCGAGGCTGCCATATCGTGCCATCGGCCCCTCTGGCCAACACCAGTAGGGTAAAGTGTCTTGCCCAAGGACACCACGACCAGGACAGAAAGGCCGGGGATCGAACCGGCGACCTTCCGGTTACAGGTGCGCTTCCCAACCCCCTGAGCCACGGTCGCCCCCAATAATATATCAAAACATGTTAATAACTAGCTACATACTTTTAAATGTGACTTGGTTGACTAAGTTTGTACACTATGCTGTGGTGACCTGTGACAAAGAAGCAGGCAAAGGTTGCTCTGATGACTGCAGAGAAGTAAAATGCATTTTTACATTTTTGTTTCTGCCTTCTTGTTTTAGAAAAGTGTAAACAAGCTCAGTATGTGTATTTAAATGTAACATAGTCATGCTATTTAAACATTATGATTCGCTGCAGAAAAAGCTTGACACAGCCTAATGCAGTTTGTTTCATCATTGTTTCTTATACACAGAGAGAGCTAATGTTTTTCATGTGTCCTGTACTTAGCAGAAACCAGAGATTCTGAGCTTTCAGCTGCTGCCAGTCTTTCCCACGTCTCTGACAATGTCATGAAAATGAGAAAACCAGAAAGATGCTTATATACAGAGATGGTTGTGTGCACATGCAGACACATCAAAAGTCTTAAATGTCCCTAGCACACATTCTCAAGCCACAGCTGAAATGTCACAGACAGCCACCCCATTGGGGATGTTGTTGGCTGTACTTTTTCATTCTCTTTGCTCCTGCCCATTTCAGCTCCATCCAAGCAGCCAAGTTACTGCTCTAGGGAAAGAGCAGCAGAGCCTGTTGTGAGTGTTGCTGCATTGTCTTTTCCATCCTTTAAAGACAAAAATACGGGTATTTTTCTCCCTTTTGTCTTTCCTTTTTGTCAGGTTCTCAGTGAACCACAGTAAATTCTGATTTGTTCAACCAGAATTTGCTCATTGACATTGAAGACATTTAGCTTTCACTGGCAGTAAACAATGTTTTCATCCATGGATGGTTTGAGTCAGAAACAAGCATATAAACCACCATCCTTGCTGGCTGACTGACTAAATTTGTAATTCATTTCACAGAAACTGAAAGGGTGCTCAAGTGGTTTAAGCAGGAAGTAGCACACATAGACACTCTGCAACTTGCTCTCTCAGTTCTTTACTTTTGGTTACTGTTGCATTAAACATCAAGTGGAAGAGGCTGAAACCTCAGGCTCTAAAAGCCTAAGCTAAACTGTTGCAAAATTCTACAATTATCCATCGGTTCATTCTTTCACTCTGCGAGCATTTGAGACCCCCATCTTTCATAATAAACATCATATATTATACATTCAGGCAGTCTGGTCCCTTAGTGAACTCCGTCTTGAAGTTAATTTGTCAAAAGCCATGTTAATTGGTACACTCCATCTTGTCCTCACTGATGGTAAAAACTAATCTATCACTGAGGGCAGCCCTCCCTCTATAACTGCCAAATGAATAAAGTGCAGATACAGAGAATCAACAAGAGGAATTGAGGAAAAGGGTAAGAAAAATATATTTTGGGGCAAGTGTTTACATTTTACCACTGTCCTGTCGTAGTAGTTTTCTCAGTACGGGGGCAGCTCAAGATTTCTGTGTTTTTTGTTGTGCCTACTAGCCAATACTTTGAGGGTGAAGACTGAGATATACTGTAGATGTCAGAGGACACTTGTAGGCCTCTCTCGCTCTCTTGTTCCCTCTCTCACAAAGTCATCTGTCAGCAGTAAGTCCCATCAGTTGTCACAGCGACCTCCTGACAGCACCCCAGCTCCAGGGGACCTCCATCATGCCAGGAATATTCATGCAGACCCAGACAAGCCAGCACCAGACTCTGACAAATCACTCAATCAGCCAGTCAAACAGAACATGAATGAGAATGCCAAGACCAAGAAGAAAAGACAGAGAAAGTAAGTCTGCTCCTGCACTGCCGTTTGCGTAAAGAAGCACACAAAGCCAAAAGTTCTAAAAAAAAAAACGAGGTAACAAAACATTCTGAAATGCTCTCAAGGCAAAATGTAGCCTGTGTTAACAAGAAGTAAAACCACTGTAGCAAAAGTATATGCGTCCCTTATATGGGAAAAGAATTCTTGTCCACTTTATACAGCCCGAGTTTTTTCCATTTTGCTTGCTGCCAACCTTTTTCACAAACAGATGCCTGAGTCGAAATCCCTCAGTTGAAACACGAATACAAGTTTTTTTTGACTTTCCCCAAATCTGCTCAACCCACATCTGCCTTGCAAACAGATTTCCATCAACTTTCTTTGTATGCCATTTTGCCATTACCTCCAACACTTGTTTGTTAAAGGTCACTTCCCTAAAAGCTTTCACCACACTGCCCTTGATTCCACAGCCTCTTCTGCTGTCACATCTCTGACCATCTCTGTCTTGTTTCCCATGCATCTTTCTTTCTCTACCACAGGGTGATGATAAAGTTTGCAAGTATACATCTAAAATCTGGCTGCTTTACATTCTACGTTTCTCTTTCTCAACTCCAAGTCTGCCTGAAAGCTTTTGCAGCGCCCTCTAACATATTTCACGCATTGTCCCGCTCAGTTCTTCCCCTCACTGTGTGACAAGAAAGAAGGATTTGATGAATGCATTTCCTCTTTATATATTCATGGCTATTTCCTGAAGTCTATTAGAAAGACATGACTTATTCAGGTGGAAGCTTTAATTGAAGTTTCCTCCATCTCAGCCTCGCACTGTCTCTCTTGTCCCAGGATTTTTAGCACTCAAATCCTGAAATGGACGCTGCTCGACAGCATGATCACCCTCTGTGCTTTCTCCCATAATTGGAGCATGATTCAGGAAACCAGAGCCAAGGTGTGTAATTGCAAGAAATTGGACAAGGTGAACCCTAGTGGGAAATAGCTAGGAGATCAAGCAGTCCTTAGTTAATAGGTAAACATGTTCAAGAAGTACATTAGAAAACAAAGCGAAGGTACTCTGTTGGCTGTTTTTTCTTTAAATACAGGGAGTGCAGAATTATTAGGCAAATGAGTATTTTGTCCACATCATCCTCTTCATGCATGTTGTCTTACTCCAAGCTGTATAGGCTCGAAAGCCTACTACCAATTAAGCATATTAGGTGATGTGCATCTCTGTAATGAGAAGGGGTGTGGTCTAATGACATCAACACCCTATATCAGGTGTGCATAATTATTAGGCAACTTCCTTTCCTTTGGCAAAATGGGTCAAAAGAAGGACTTGACAGGCTCAGAAAAGTCAAAAATAGTGAGATATCTTGCAGAGGGATGCAGCAGTCTTAAAATTGCAAAGCTTCTGAAGCGTGATCATCGAACAATCAAGCGTTTCATTCAAAATAGTCAACAGGGTCGCAAGAAGCATGTGGAAAAACCAAGGCGCTAAATAACTGCCCATGAACTGAGAAAGTCAAGCGTGCAGCTGCCAAGATGCCACTTGCCACCAGTTTGGCCATATTTCAGAGCTGCAACATCACTGGAGTGCCCAAAAGCACAAGGTGTGCAATACTCAGAGACATGGCCAAGGTAAGAAAGGCTGAAAGACGACCACCACTGAACAAGACACACAAGCTGAAACGTCAAGACTGGGCCAAGAAATATCTCAAGACTGATTTTTCTAAGGTTTTATGGACTGATGAAATGAGAGTGAGTCTTGATGGGCCAGATGGATGGGCCCGTGGCTGGACTGGTAAAGGGCAGAGAGCTCCAGTCCGACTCAGACGCCAGCAAGGTGGAGGTGGAGTACTGGTTTGGGCTGGTATCATCAAAGATGAGCTTGTGGGGCCTTTTCGGGTTGAGGATGGAGTCAAGCTCAACTCCCAGTCCTACTGCCAGTTTCTGGAAGACACCTTCTTCAAGCAGTGGTACAGGAAGAAGTCTGCATCCTTCAAGAAAAACATGATTTTCATGCAGGACAATGCTCCATCACACGCGTCCAAGTACTCCACAGCGTGGCTGGCAAGAAAGGGTTTAAAAGAAGAAAAACTAATGACATGGCCTCCTTGTTCACCTGATCTGAACCCCATTGAGAACCTGTGGTCCATCATCAAATGTGAGATTTACAAGGAGGGAAAACAGTACACCTCTCTGAACAGTGTCTGGGAGGCTGTGGTTGCTGCTGCACGCAATGTTGATGGTGAACAGATCAAAACACTGACAGAATCCATGGATGGCAGGCTTTTGAGTGTCCTTTGCAAAGAAAGGTGGCTATATTGGTCGCTGATTTGTTTTTGTTTTGTTTTTGAATGTCAGAAATGTATATTTGTGAATGTGGAGATGTTATATTGGTTTCACTGGTAAAAATAAATAATTGGAATGGGTATATATTTGTTTTTTGTTAAGTTGCCTAATAATTATGCACAGTAATAGTCACCTGCACACACAGATATCCCCCTAAAATAGCTAAAACTAAAAACAAACTAAAAACTACTTCCAAAAACATTCAGCTTTGATGTGTCTGTGAAGGTTCTCAGTCATCCAGGTCATCGTAGTCAAAGGAGTTTGCAAAGAAAAGCGTCTGGACTTCTTTAAGTTGCTTGAAGACGTTTCACCTCTCATCCGAGAAGCTTCTTCAGTTCTAAGGTCAAATGGCCGAGAGTCCCAGATTTAAACTCAGTGGGAGTATCCCCCCAAGGAGGGACAAAGGACCCCCTGGTGATCCTCTAATCACATGCGCCCCGGTGTGAAAGCTGGTGTGGGACCTAATCAGCCAGGGTTTCGGGTGAGCCCATTGTGAAACCTGGCCCCACCTTGTCATGTGAATTCCTGAGGTCAGATGGCCCAGGATGTGAGTGGTCGTTAAGGCGTCTGGGGAGGGAACTCAAAACTGGATTATAGATGGCAGACAGTTGGTGTCGTAAACCACCGCCTCTGTTCAAAGATGGTCGCTCACAGTGGACATAGATGGCCTCTTTCACTCCTCTTTCAAACCATCTGTCCTCTCTGTCCAAAATGTGAACATTGGTATCCTCGAAAGAGTGACCTTTATCCTTAAGATGCAGATGGACTGCTGAGTCTTGTCCTGTGGAGGTGGCTCTTCTATGTTGTGCCATGCGCTTGTGAAGTGGCTGTTTGGTCTCGCCAATGTAGAGGTCCGGGCATTCCTCGCTGCACTGTACAGCATACACCACGTTGTTCAGTCTGTGTTTTGGAGTTTTGTCTTTCGGGTGAACCAGTTTGTGTCTGAGTGTGTTGCTGGGTCTGAAGTACACTGGGATGTCGTGCTTGGAGAAAACTCTCCTGAGTTTCTCTGATACACCGGCTACATAGGGGATGACAACGTTGTTGCGTCTGTCTTTCTTATCCTCCCTCGCTGGTGTCTGATCTTCTTTTCTGTGCCTCTTTGCTGACTTTATGAACAGCTTTGATATTAATGAGTTTTTTGGGTTCATTGAGAACATGGTTGTTGTTCAATAATAAAATTATTCCTCAAAAATACAACTTGCCTAATAATTCTGCACTCCCTGTAAAGCTGCAAATGCACTGAATAAAATGTTCTGGAAGTGCTGCATTTTTCTACTCTTAACCGAACCAACAAAAGCTATCACACTCAACAATGTGAAATGTAAGAATACGGGTTGTATCAGCTTCAAAAGGATTGTATCTTATAGGCTGACTGAGGCTGTCCAAAATGCAGCAACGTCTTCACAAAACAGCTGCTGGAGCACAGCACATCGCAGAAAACGTCTTCACTTCGAAATAGTCCTCTCTGCCATTTATGGCACTGCTATCTGCAAGGCCATCCCTTTCTGTAAGGACCACATTCATCTGCTCGGCTGATATCCTGTCTTTTGTTTGTCGGATTTGACAACATTAAGATTGTATCAGTCGACTCACCCAGCTCTGTGAAGACCGTCTTCATTATTCAGCAGTCAAAGCCAGATATTCTTTCAGTAATAGGCCCAAACAGCCTAAGGGATTTAGTTTATCAGACTGTACACAGAAAATCTTCAGTTTTTAGGTCCGACTAGACAGTCTGATTCATGCTTAAGTCTTTGAAAGGAATCATATTCTAATTGAGAAGGCTGTTAATCTTTTTATCTGCTGTTTATTTTGTATATTTGCCAGACAAACTAGGTCAGTGATTTCAATGTTAATCTGAGATATATATATTGTACATAGAGTTTATTAAATCATAGCCACTGATTGTGAGCCAAGGTTTTACATAAAGTTGGAAGAGTAAGAAAAAAGCACAAGTTAAAATGCAAACTTGACTGTTTTTAGAGAGAAAATAGTCAGACAAGCAAAAGTATCAAAGGGGAAGCAAAACATTAAAAACAAAAACAGTAAAGGAGAGAATGAGCACACTGCGAAGCCACACCTCCATCAGACCAGTCAAGCTGTTTTTAAGCCAGAATTGACAACCACATACTGACACAAACATGTAAATAACCACTTATGAACGCGCACACACGCACAAGCTACAACAACACAGTGGTGGCCTAAGGGTCTGGCTTCAGAAAATGCCATCACAAATTGAGATCGCTAACAGTTTACGTGGCACTGACATTTTCCAGCTGGCTGCTCACAAAGGTCAGGTTCCCCACCTGAAGGCAAAGGCTGAGGGAGATGGTAGCGAAGCTGTGGTCACTACTGAGATTTGGCAGCCTCAACAGTCAGCTACCAGCGCATTATTAACTCTGAGTGTGTGGTCCTCAGGAAGTGGTATTATGGGCTAAAAGTGAGGCCATTGGCAGCTTTGTGCTCGCTTAGTGCCAAAGGAAATAGGTGGTGTTTGGCATCGGAATTGTCACTGGAGCTAATATTTGTTTTGTAATTGCTGCAGCTCACTTCTGCTTTCAGCAAGGATTTGGAAGGCCTTGTGAGGACAGAGCAAGGGGTTCAGACTTTTGTATCCCTGAGAGAAAATGAAAAAAAGGAGAAGAAGAAATAGTGCAGGGTTCAAATGTAAATATGTCATCTTAATCTAAATAAATTAAATAGGCATGAAATGTAAAAAAAAAAAAATGTAATGCTAACAAAGAAAGAGATAGTTCTATTGCTTAGTGTTGCATGCTTTCACAGATATCCAGCAATTATAAGCAAATAGTGTAATTATCACAAAACAAGATGTTTAATTTTGAAATTTGACCAGCTATAATTTTTTTCTCCAGCCTGAAGCAGTTTACATCAAAAACAGACCCTGCATGTATATTCAGCTGAGCAGACAGCAGCTTCTGAAACATGCTGCAAGGCAACTGGCTGAATCACAAGCAGTCTTCAGTGGCCCTAATCAGCTCTGGTGGCCAGCCCTGAGGGAACGCAGACATTATCGTGCTGATATACTGGACATTTTCTATTGATTACATTAATAATTGTGTGTGTGTGCGTGTGTGTGTGTCTGTGTGTGCATTTATAATGCTTACTCCAAGGCAATATAGTCAGCCATCCATTCATACATTTTCTTCAGCTTATCCAAACTCACCCTATGGCAGCTGGGATAGGCTCCCCCCTCCCCCCTGCGATGTAGCCCTTTAAGCATTAATACTTGTGCATGTACTGTAGTTACAGAGACCTGGCTCCTGCTTATGCCTGATTCAGACTTATGCAGGGAGACTTTATTGCGCCTACTACGTAACCTACTTAACCGGCCAACGTCGTTGCCCACATTTATGCTTGTGTGTGGTTACATGTTAATTAACGTGTGGTCACTTCCTGACGCTTTGCTGCCAGCCAATAGAAAAAAAATAAAATGCTTGCATATTTTTTGCCTCCTTTGACCCTACTCTTTGTTGTGGTCAATTTCTTTTTCTTTGGAGGCTAAACTATTTGGCTCTTGGGTTTTTTTGTACATGTTGCCACATTAAAATGGGTAAACTGGATGCATAAATGCAAGAATACAGGTACAATGTTTGCAAATTGCATGCTCCCGTGTCGTGACATGAGCATACATACACCTGGAACCACATATGCACACAGACTGCCCTTCTAACAATAAACAGACGCACAGAGGGTTGATCGTATTCATCCTTTGAAGGGCATCACCAGTGTCTCTGTCTCTCAGGTATCAAGCTAATAGCAGTGTAGCTAGAATGTCATTTATCTTGCTGACAGGGACAAGCCTCAGTGACAGCCAAGCAGCGCAGTAGCAAGGCATTCTCTATCTAATACTGCTATCCCACCAACTGCACACAACAGCAATCCATTACACTAAGCATGCTGTAGCATGGCATATTATATCACTGAAAAAAATGCCAGTTTTGTCCAATATTTCTTTTTACATCTTTTCAAATCACATATTTTCTTTCTGCTCAGTTTCCTGTTGCTTCGCCCTACTGGGTCAGACTTTGCTCCTTTCCTGCAGGTATCCCTGATTCATTGTATCCATATACATTGATGTATTTATGACAGGACCAAAGAATGTCTAGCCCACATTGCTGCATTGTGTTGGGTCACAGTCAACAAACAAATGTTTTGGGGATAGGCTATGCATTTCATTTGGAAACATGCTGCCATTGTCTTACTAGTAACATTTGCACAAAGGGTTAAAAACACAACAACGTTCACAACCAGTACACTACTATATTATGCAAACAGCAAATGTTCAAATTCATGCTTGTTTGATCTAGTGCCCAAACTTGTCACATTTGAATTTATATGAATTTAAGCCATATGCAATAAGTGCCTGTGAAATTTCTCAACTCTCTTTTGCAGAACACTTGCCCAGTGTTTTCCTGTTCCAGTCTTTATTGTTAGGGATCCTCTGAGAGATGCATACCACATCAAAAACAGACAGCAACAAAGGCATTGATGTATTTCATTTTGTTGCATGATTATGGACAGTTTGGGAATTAGAAGCACTCAATGAAGTACTCAGCTCATACCCTACAGAAAAGTAGTTTGGGTAACTCCCAGATTACACCTGTGGGATGTTCACTTGAATGACAATTTTGTTCTAAAAACTTGTATGTTTAACAGTTTAAGAGGGTGCAGTTATACCAGAAATACTTTTAAAACCCTTCTGTTCTGTCAACATTGGGCTGAAGTAAGCAGAAAAACACACATCTAAAATGTATATTTATGCAGCAGCCTTTTAAATTAAACTAAATTAAAATTCCTTTAATTTCAAAGGGGAATTTTGAGACTTTGAGGAACAAAAGGATGCTAAAAAGGTTTCACCAAAAGTTTTCTGTTGTTGTTGTTATGTGGATTTATTTTCTCTTGACAATATATACTGACTATGAATGTGTGGCCACAGACAAAGGTATATTCAGAAAAGTACAAATGTTTTATTGTTGTTACTGTTTTCTGGTTTGTTTGTTTTTTTGTCTTTTTCTGGTTTGTCACTGCATGCTGCACATGCAGGATTACACATTCATGACTTATTTTTAGCTTTGCATTTCATGTTAAAGATCCTCATTATGCTAGCCCTGATGGAAGGAGCTGCTCTTAACCCAGCTCACCTGATGGCCTGAATCACAGTGTGTCTATGCAATGCATGTGTATAAACATGTTTTTGTAATGTGATTTATGCAGATGGCTGTAGACACAAAGAAGTCACTAAACTGACTTTTTACTCAAGAAAAAAAAATGTTTTAAATCAATTAATTCTGCATATTTGAAATAAATATGGGAAAGACAATATGATCTTGGTTATTATGTGTATTTATTTCATATGTGTGTCTGTGTGACAGCCTGTGTGTAAGAGAACGGGAAATAGCTAGGATTTAGATTTTGGAGCAAAATCAAGGCAACCCCCACCTATCCATCTGGCATCCACATCTGTACTCAGATTCAGTAAATGCCCTGCATGGCCTTATGTAACAGGAAATGATGATGGAAAGACAGAAGAGAGGGAAACACAGAGATGGAGAGAAGCAGAAGTGAGGAGGGGAAAATATAAAAGGCAAAAAGAGGAGGAAAAACTACTAGATTCAAAAGGTTAAGAAGCAAGCTGTGATCTGATAAGTTCTAACAATTCAGCTGCATTAGGCAGTAATAGCTGAGCCAGCTCTAAGAGCATTTGTCATTTCATTACTTTGTCATCATAGAAAAAAAAAAACGACGTCACAACAAACAGCTCCATCATTTTTTGACGTGGATTTGCATCTGCATTTGTATTACTAGCACTTTGTACTAAAAGCTCAGATATTTCCATAGATACACGCAGACATTGTTATACTCTAATTTTATTATTTTGTGGGCTTGTCTCTGGAGAAAAGGGCATGAGAGTTGTGCAATGTGAAAAATAAATAAATAAACAAAGGGTGCATGAATGATTGCTATACAAACCTAAGAACTTTTCCCTACAGCCAGTCTTAAGAAGTGTTTCCTCTAGTCGTGGATGTGAATCATACAAGAAGAATACAACATTTGCTTTGGTTTTCATTGTTATCTATGTTTTATTTTTCTTACATGAGAAATTTAAGGGAAAAGGATGTGACTGGTTGCAAGGGAAATACAGTGGCTATGCTGCTAAATAAAAGAACGAGCAGGGGAGGATGGGATTTCCTAAGCACAGTAAACACAGACTACAACCAATCACAAAAGTGCATTAGGTGCCACAGGCCATCCAGGACTCTTCTTAAATGCTTGTTTCTGTCATGATTCATCTCATCTAGGGTTTAAAGGAAACATGGAAGCTCCACTGTGGTCTTGAAAACTAAGCTAGCATAAAGACTGCTACCGTGCACATGTGAAGTTTCGAGGACTCGGGAAATGTGTGTTTAGATGTTTTAGCGAAAGATAACACACACACACACACACACACACACACACACACACAAATAAATGAATAACCATAAATAAGTACCCTCTTTATAACAATTCACTTCTTCTGCTGTGACATCCGCACATGTAAAAGAGGTCCATAATGATTAGTACAGTGCTCTGGCATCTTGAATTAATAAGAAAATACACTGGTTTGGCAATTTCATGTATAAAAATTATAGCCCATGTAGTATTTCAATAATATATCGTAGCATTCAGTTGGCTAAATCTACCAAGAAGAGTAAAATTTAGATCCACAGCAGCAGCGCAGCTCAGCTGATCAGAGCGTGTACACAGGGCCAACCACAGCAAAAAGCTCAAACATAGTTTGTTATTTTGAAGAGAGTCATTTTTCCTCTTTGCACTGCTAGAGCAGATCTTTGGGTTTAGCCACCTGCCAAATCCCACCTAACCTATTTAGCTTTTATTAAAGATAACCCAATTCAAGCGTCATCAACAGCAGCTATGAAAAATAAATGTAAATGATCTTCTGTGCCCTAGAACATCGAGTTTATGAGCAGCAGTAGACGGCAATAGTGGAAGCTAAGTAAGGAGAAAAATAAAAAAGAGAATTGCACTACATTATATTAACACCGCGCATGTTTACCACTTCTTCAGTGAAGATCCTTGGTCCCAAATGTGTGTGAAATTGAATTATTATAAATTGTAGAGATTATGAAAGAGCTTATGAAGAGTAAGCCCACTTGGTCAGGCCAACCCGGAAAAGAAATTAAAGGAAAAGAAACTAAAAATAACTGGCACAGCGACAAATGTGCAGAGGGTTTTAAATTCTGTTTTTGTTGACGTGCTTCATGCGATTGAATGCGGCCACAGTGGGTTTAGAAAACATCTGTAGTTGCCACAGAATAAAATCCAACAAAATGAAAATATAATTGATTTATGCAAGAAAAATGGCATTTTTGCACAGCCTTCACCTCTGGGATAGGTCTTTAAAAAATCACAATAAATTGTACAGAATAAAAAGCTTGAACATTATGGTATGCCGACAGCAAAGGACAGACATACGATGGAGAGAATATTCAAAATATTTCATAGAGAATGGTACGTATAGCCTAATATTTAGGAAAGTATTTTTTTATGTCCTTTTGTCTTAAACATGGTAAAATCAGTTTACAAAATGGACACGAAGGCATGAAAATCAATACTTTCTGCCTTATTCAAACGCTCAATAAACTCTTCAGCAGACAGCAAAATCGATCCCGATACAACTTAGAGCAGCTTTGACAAGGAAGTTCTGAGTGAACGTACACACTCACACACACGTAAACACGTCTCAGTCTGGTGGTAATTTGGGTTTAATGCCATTACTTACCAGCAAACTTACTTGTATTTGAAAGTGAGACACAGTTCCACTTAGCATGCAGCAGAAAATCGGGTTAGGGTTGAAGTCAGCAAATGGAGAGGTTGTGGAGAAAATGCGTGATATATTCACATTTTGAAAAAAAAAACAAGGATCTTGATAACTTTCCTCAAGGGGTATTCTCAGAACAATTACTGTACATTTCCATTAACGGAGGAAACAAACAAAGATGGCACTTCTGAGAAATAAATATATAAATAACCACACATCTGCACAAAGTTGAGATTATGTGTGAGCAAAGTCTTTACCAGCTGTTGAAATGTCTGGATTCCAAGGCTCATTGTCTGGCTGGAATTCTCTTATGATCAACAAAATGTCCTGCTGCCGAGCGGAACAACAACGTAACATCTGCTCACCTTTTTGCTGCTCAGAGAGGAAGAGAAAGGACCAGCAAATCAAAGTCACTCAGTATTAAATGCTGATAGGGTTGATCCTCATGGTACATGTATACATTAATATAATTACATTTTCAATGCACTAAAATATACAAAATATGTTTTTTTGCAAAACAGAGCTGATTTCATAAATCTCTCACATTGCAGGCGATTGCTAGTGTTTAAACCCTTAAAAACTAGTAAATAATTTTTTGAGAGTATTTTACAATTTTATCTATTAACCAGAATGCAATACAACCACAAACTCAACCAAGCAGATACGCGTCTCCTTTTATCCTCATCAAAACATCTGTGCTGTGGGTTATGTGGTATCTAATGCATATTATATACACCATTGTAAAACCTTTATGAACTGCTCAACTTCAACCACAGTCATACAAATGCTTTAGTGATGGCTGCAGTGCAACAAAGGCCCATTTAGAGCAATCTCATGGTGCATAATGAGCTTCTTAGTTGGCTGTTTCCACAGTTTAACTGGTTGGTGGGTAAAACAGCAAGCCATCTTGGAAGCTCTGTTTACCTCCCAACTTGGGAGCTCCACACACCACTAGAATCAGTATCCATGAAATGCGTAAACATCTTTAGAAATGGAGCCGCTTAATGAGAAAAACAGAAAGCAGGAGAAGAAGGGGGTGCTAGAGAGCATATAAAATGAAAGCACTAGCACTTGCTTGCGTGTTCATCTGGTTGTGCATGCTGTCTATGATAGGCCCCATGAGACTGGAAGCTGAAATTTGCATTGCAAATGGGGAGCATGTTTCACACACTTTCCTCCCAATGTACAGTTTAATCCATCCACAGTGGGTCTTTGAGTGGTTTTGCAAAGGAGGTGGCACATGCCCCTGGAGAGCAAGATGATGAGGACTAATCTTGCTACTGCAGACATGCACTCTGCATCCAGGCTTATGTTCACATAGGTGTCTATCAGCCATTATTACCAATGGGAACCAAAGAGGGGTAGATTTGGAACACATGAACGTTACACAAGTCATGTTTTATTTATCTTGTTTTCTTGAGTTTGCCCAAATATCCATTCTGATTTTGTGTAATTGTCAAAACCAGCAGCCAGAACACAATCAACATGGAGAAACACAGAGAATATAAATAAATAGACTTTGTAGACTCTATGTATGTTTACACTGAACCATTGTGCTTGTTGAGAAATAATTGCCGTGTTCCTGTCTGATTATGTGTCGCAAAAACAATAGGCCTGTGGAGACAGATAAGTCAGAAAGGAAACAAAGGGAAGAAACCCTTTTCAGCATTAAGGCCAGGTCAGTCCAATCCAATGTTCTGTCACCACTAACTGTCATTTTCATCAGCTGTACTACTTTTACAGATGAGAATATGCTTCAAACAGATCTTTACAATTTAGTATTACAACATAAAAATAGGTTTGAATGAAGACAAAATTAAAAGATACACATCATTCTGCAACATACATTCATGGACAATAGCTTGCATGTACACAACCCTGCCAGCCTTTCAGTGCCTATTACGCTTTTGTGTGCAGTGTAGATAATCAAAAGCATGTTCTAATTTACAGTTACATGTTCAACATGTTCTTAAAACTCTGTCTCCGTGCTGCATGACGTTATCCTGTTTGTACTATTGAAAAATATATATTAGACATGAGAAGTATTCCGTCATTGCAAAAAAAAAGAGCCTAATTAGGGCTCTTTTCATTTCTTGGCTCACTGGCGAAGTCAAAAACAAATGCAGTGTCCAGCTGTAATAAACCAACTTAATCAGTTTCATACTGCTCTCACAAAAGCACCATCACTATTGGTTGGTGTATATTGACACTGCTGGGCCATTGCTGTTGTGGACATGACCTTGTGTTGAAAATGCTGGAAGCAGAAAGACTTGGTGTAAATTATTTCTCAACAAAGTGCTTTGGCAAACAATGGAGGAGTAATGGCGTGTTTCACAGAGACAAGACTAGTGCTTCTTTTATTTGCAGGGGTGAATGCACTGGACAGCATTTAGTGCTCATAAAAATGGCTTTTGGCTGCTTGCACAGGTCTGGGCTCCTTCACTGAGTGCGACCAAAAATAGATACATGTACTGCATGGAGTGTTTCATAGTACGCCTAACCAATTAAACTTACTGCTCGCAGTGATTTTGCTCACAAAATAGCAAATTTGAATGCAATTTCAAAGGCGTGTGTCTTCAGTTAACGTTAGACATACAACCACACATACATATACACGCATCTTTTTTTTAATGAATAAACCTGGCATCTAACCACTACTTTACTTCACATAGCAGATGCTCGGTTTAGCTCGACTGCATAATGCTTGGGGTTCCAGTTGGAAAAACTGATATTGTTATTCTTACCAAATCTATGACATAATTGTGATCATTTTTCATATGCTAAGTGGTAGAAAAAAAGATGTCGTGGGAATATTGGTGTGATGGGAATTTGGAAACAAGAGAAACCGCGAAAGTGAGAGAAAGTGAGGGAGAAGGAGGAAAGGGAGCAGCACAGATGCCAAGGTTTTCCAGTTCAGTGCACTGAAACACGAGCCAACACCACAATTAGGATGTCCAGGGAAATTGTTAAATAAGACATTTATCATAGAAAACAGAGTTGCCTGTGTCCTTTCTAGAACCTGTAAACTTTCATATTCTCCTGGTTTTTTTAATCACATTTTTGTTCTGGGAAGAATCCCATGACAACACTGAGAACTGACAACACTTTTCAACTAAGCGTCAGATATCATGAGTTTGTTCATGCAAATATTTGCATGTGACCAGGCAGCCCAGTGCACAGGGTGACCGACCCCATGGAAATTCCACATCCTTGCACTAACAAAGTACTTTCAGAGCTTATAATGTATACTTCATTAGTCCCATAGGAAAATAGTCCTCTATATTTAACCCATTCACCCAGTGAAGCAGTGGGCTGCCTCCAATCCAGTGCCCGGGGACGGTACCTTGCTCAGGTGTACCTTAGGGTAACCGTTCAGTGGACTTGAACCACTGACCTTCCAATCAGGGGGCAAGCACTCTACCTAGTGGGTGTCTTATTGCAGCAAAAGGGTGCAAGAGAGCCTTCCATACACACTGTGCATACTCAGTGTATTAATATGCTGTATTATTAAAAAGTGCATATAAATGTGTCAATAAAACAACACCTTCCCACCGTGTCTTTGGGCCAAAGATACAACACATCACATTATTGTGCCACAGAAAAACACATGGATTTAAGACTACAAGAAAAGCTGCCTAAGAGATTACAGGCAATGAATAAATATTGACTATACATGCATATATGAACTGTCTCAAGCACTGCTGGACAAAATGCCATGCTGCATTTGTTAATCTATTCAGTCTAACTCCTGATGTATCAGATTTCGTGGGATGTGGTTTCTGTCTTTGAAATGTGTAGAGGATCCTGGAGGAAATTTCAGACCTATTACAGTATGATAGCGTTGTATTCCAGCTCCATTTCTAATAAGAGCCTGTGCTGAGAGCTTGAGGACAAGCATTCGGGAGTGAGAAGGCAACATACTGTATATTTAATTGATTTCTTATCTAGTGGTGAAACACTGGCTCTCTTTGGCTGTAATGGTTCTATTTGCTAGCTTCAAGCTGTCTTTTGCCTCTGTGAGAGTAATAGCCTGCAGTTACCCTCATCTCTTGAAGAAGACTGGTCACTCTGTGCTTTTGTATATAATTATTTTGGCTAACTGTGTGTGCATTCAACTGTGAGTATTAATCTGTGTATCATGTGTTTTGTTTTTTTGTCGCAATTTAGATGCTTGATTCCTCTACAGTTTATTTATATGCACTTTTATGTTTTAACGTGTTTTGACAAAACATCACATATTCCACAGTAAAACTGGTAAAACTATGCATGAAAACTGCAGTTTTCAAGTGAAGTCATAGCAATTTTTAAGTATCTTAAAACGTGCCTGTTTTTCATCAGTCCCATTGAGAACTATACCATATAAGTACCAAAACCAATATTTCAGAAATTGCATATGCTGGAAAACGTTTGACAGTTAAGTAATTAAACTCATCCAAGCACAAGCTGCATACAAAATGACAGTTTCTGCATAACTGGGCCTAAATTAAATGAATGAAAAGTAAATCTGTTTTGAGAGTCGTGCTCTCAAGCGAATCCTCCATCCTCTTTTTTTTTAGAGGGGGATAGGTATGCAATATTAATATGGGTACACAGACACATGCACCTGACCATTGGGACGCAGACATTCACACACACGTGTACATATGCTCTGTGTGCTGGAAAGGAACATGAGTCAGTGAGCCGTGTGGCTGTCCACTTTGTGGTGGTTGTGCTAACGCGCAGCTTGGTTAGCCAAGCATCAGACCACAGATGTATGTAGAAGTCACCAAAATATGGTCAAGAGTTTTTTTGGATTCAATGATCAGCGAAGAGCAAACCTTCATGGATTTGTTGAGGTGAAAATGAAACTGCAGGCTAAGGAACAACATCTTTTGATTTTTTATTTTATTTTAAAAACAGATCACAACAATCATTTGAAATAATCAGGAAAAACTCAAATGTGCATGTTCTCAGGACATGATTGCACAGCAGTACACCACAGGGACAGCATTTGTACATCCTCTCCTCAAATCCACCTCTGCTCCCCAGTCAGTTGTGCTTCAGAATGATCTATTTAACTTAAGAGGAAAACTGAGCTGAAGAATCACCTGCAGGGGGAGCATCTGGCTTCCCACCTCAGGCTGTCAATCAGTGTCTCCCCAGCTGAGGAGTTCCCCCACCTGAGAACTGCAGAAGTCAGAACAGAACTCGAGGCTCCAATATCCAACACCTGCTGCACAATATTCAGCCAAGCATACAGGCTCCATGGCTAATTTGTCATTTGTTCTTTGCTTCTGTTTATTTCTCACAGAGGAAGTAAAGTTGACATAACATCTAATAAATCCTCAGCTGGAATCATATTTTATCTTTTGGCAATGTTCTTCTGACTTAATCAAACTTTTATTTAAAAGAAATTCAGTTTATTCATAACTTTGTCATTTTCCAGAGCACACTACGGGAAAGGTTTTTGTATTTCCTCACTTATATGCAGTACTCCTTTCTCTTGATACCTGTGATATGATTTAAGTATTTTCAGATTTAGTAATTTGGGAACTTGGATACTAAAAGTTGGACTTTTCGTTCTTGTTCTGATTCAGAAAACAGTCTCACATTGGAATGTCATCGTGTATTTTTTTTAATATCTTACCTTAAAATTGAAGGAATTTTAAAAATGTAGTCCGATTCTTTCTTGGATGGCTGAACTTTGTTTCAAGTGTGCAACTTTGCATGCAACTTAGCAAGCAATCATGGCAGTACTGACCTTTTATGAGAGGCCAAAAGAAGGAAGCAAACATATTGCATAATCTAATATTACATATGGCTGCTCATGGTCATCACCAATACATTTTTTGTCTTTATATCTATGAACATAAATGGATACAGCCAACAACAGCATTTGTTTCCAGGTGAGATTTTACTGACACACACATACATATATGTAAAAAAGCCTATTTAAAACTCTACTTCAAAGATTTTGGACGCGTGAAATCTTAGTGGATCCTCATCACGTTTGATTTTTTGTTTTTCTTACTTAGCATCTAACATTATGGAGTCGGCTCAACAAAGCATTAAGGGGATTCCCAAACATATATTATTGAACTCCTCTCCCCGTGTCCTCTCTCATGTGTTAGTGTGAGTCATGCCACTGTTCCTCTGTGCTTCCCCCTTCTTTTTTTGTCCTATTGGGACACATCACTACTGTCTCTATTGCCCGCCCCTTACTCTGTCTTCTCTGCTTGTGTTCTGGGTCCTTCCACTCTTTCGCTGTCTTACTGTATCAGGAAAGCTCAGTCCTCTCATTTGCTTCCTGTCTGTGCTGTGTGCTCTGTTCTGCTTCTCGTCCTCTTTATTCTCACTGCGGGAGGGGTGTGGAGAAGAGATATACGTGGGAAGCACATCTGGGTTACTCATGTGCAGCAGCGATAGGAGTGTATACGTGGGCGGATGGGTGTCAGTGTGTGTTTTCACATGAAGATCTTTGTGTGTCCGTGTGTGGGGGTGTGTTTATGTAGAACAGCGATATGGGGCATCAGTAGTCATTTGGGTTTTAGTTAAAGCTCCCCCTCCACAAAGGAGCTTTGCACTGCGTCTGCCTGGTTTTGTCTTTCTCACTCTCTCCTGTTCATCTGATCCTTTCACTCTGTGTTGGTGTCTTTCACTGGCTCATTGTTGCATGACCGTTTCTCACCACCACAGTCCACAGAGAGCTGAGCGCGTTCCTACAAACGGAGGAGTCAAAGCTATATGTGAATTTCTTTTGAAGAATATCAGTTCCTTCATTTTATTCCTATTGTTCATGAATCTGTGCGTGCGTGTGGGTGGATGTGTGCCTGTGCATGTGTTTGTGGTGGGGGTCAAAGACAACCTGTGCTTTGCAATTTGTTTAATACATAAAACAGGAGAGATACTGGTTTTAGAAGAAACTGCTCCAAGCTCTACTACCTCATTATGTCAGGTCATACATATTTACAACTTTAGGATTTGGGCCATGTAATAATCTGATTTTCAGCTCAGAAAGGAGGCAAATTCATAGGCAAGTGAAATGAAACACTATAAGCAGGTACCAATACTCAGAGGCTACTTTAAATAATTCCAAGCAAAACAAAAACGCCCAGGCACCTTGGCAACACAGATACCTTTGGCTAAAATAAAACCAAAGAAACAAAGAAACAGGTATAAAATAGTATAAAAATAGTAAATAGTACTATTTACCGAGTACAACTGAAGCTATCTAAGTTACATAGTTTTGGAAAGAAATAAAAGTACATACTTGAGGGTAAATAAAAAAAATGAAGAAGAAAAACTTACGTAACTATTTGATTAAATGATATATATACATGTTTTGCTCTCTAGGTTGCTACAGCATCCAATCTTTTAAACTGTACAGTTCAGCTCTCAGATTCTCTAATCTAAAGCTTGCAAACTTTTTTGCTGTCTCTGGTGACTGCCAGCACATCCACATGTCAGCAGCTGTGGGTCTAGTGCTTTGAATGAGTGAAGGAGGCTCAGTGCAGGCTTGAAGTAACAGTAGAGAGGCTTGTTACTGCAATGTCTGCCATCAACCCAAACAGCATTACTCAAGCAGGCAACCAAACTGACAGTGCGGGTAATTGAAATTTTTATTTTCTTCCCACAATATCTGCGTATGTCCATGTGATTGGCCACATGTGATTGCATGTTTGAAGTCTAGAGCAAACCTGTATGCGGCCATGTGAGCAGATATAATAGAGTAGCTGATGCTGTGCTGGACACAACGGCCAAGGTGTTGCTGATGTGAAGTCTACTGTCTGGCCAGCTAAAAGGTTTTGGTTTAGAGGTGAGCGTGTATTTACGGACCGAAGACATGGACAAGGTCAGCTGATGTTAAAGGGTGACTGATTTGGTTTTTTCTTATAACAACATGCCTTTCCAGGAGCTGTGTTCAGCTTGTTATATGAATCCATATACTCCATATACTCCGCTTACTGAGAATAATAATACAGTGTCAGAATAACCTGTGATAAAATATAATAACCATATCTTTGTTATGTTGTTTACTTTTTCCAATTTGATACATTAAGGTAATATTACAAAAGAAATGGCATACAAATTACCTTTTTTTTTTTAAATTTTTTTGTAACCCACATTGAAATGACAAGGTCTTACAAACTTTGTAAACACAGAACTTTTTAGAATTTATGACATGATACTTATAATTTATATCAGAAATTATTACAAAGAGGATCAATTAAAGCTCCCTCCTCTATTTGGTAGCTGAAATACTTTAAAATCTACAAAATCAAAGTCATCCAACTAGTATTTTGTTAGTGTTTTATAAGAAGCCTTAGCCATTCCCATTTTCACGGATTTTTTCAGAATATTGCTGAATTTTGATAATCAGCTACATTTATCTATACACACTGTAAATATTAAAAGAACAATTTGGATAACAAATTTAAATTTTGTGCTTCATTTTTTTCTCACAAAGACTGATGAAAGCAATCCTGTAAAAGAGAGACCCCTGCATTAACACGGATTTACAGGGAAAGAAGGAATACCAGTTTCCACAGTTATTTTACAATTCTTTCTTTGTCCAGTATTTTGTTCCACTGGATTTATTGCAATATCAAGCACACATTGTTACATATGTAAATTAAGACAATGTGCAACTATGGTATTCTGTTCTGATTAATATCTGTTATGCAGCCTTCTTCCCAACTGAAGCAATGTAAGCATATGAACTGTAGAATCCATCTCTTAAACAAACATGTGGTTACACATATTCAAGGATACAAGAACACAAAATGTAGCGTTAACACACAGGCAGTGGGAACTGTCTGTCCTGGCCTTCAACCTCCAGCATTGTGCATCACACCCAGGTGGCCATCCCTGCTCTCTAGCTGACTAATGGCCCCAGTGGAGCAGCACACAAGTCCATCCATCACATCTATGCCTCTTTGAGCATTACACAATCCGATACATGCACACACAAATTCACATCCTAAACACAGACTTTCAATTGTGATCTGACCAAAAAGTGACTCCATAAAACTTAAATAGCAAATTATTGCAGCATTTTTTGGTTAAAGTACAGAAAAGTGGGCCACGTTAGAGGAGACCACACAAACTGCGTGTCATGTCAGTGTTTATCTGCAGTGATTGGTTCTATTCATAGCCCTGTGTGTTCATTTGTCAGCAGGCATGAGAGTCATTTATTACCATTTGCCTTGTCAGTCAAGCCCCTGATACCCTCCATCCATCTCCTATAGCTTGCAGCACTGTCCCCTCGAACCTAACCCCCACCCATTTCTTCTCACAGAGCTCTCTCTGCCTGCATAACTCCATGTTCAGCATTCACACCCACAGCTGAGAGGAGACACACTCTGATAACTATTCAATAGACAGCATGCCACACCACAACCCAGGCTAGCATGATATGAGATGGATGACGATAGAAGGACTGAGAGGGAGAAGAGGGGAAGCATTGGAAGTCAGAGCAGTGAGGAAAAGAGAAAAGGGTTATCAGAAGGTAAGGCAGATAAGGATGAGAGAGGTAAGAGAATGAAAAAAATCCAGCACATGAGCAAAATGGAATAGAAGAGGAAAATGCAGAATTGAAAAAAAGGCAGTGGAGAGCTAAATGTCCTGAGATGGATAAAGCTAAAGTCGTCAAAAAGACCAACAGTAATTGGACAGAAGTTTGAGTTGAGGGAAACGTTTAAAAACTTGCACATCTGCAGTTTTGCAGTGTGATGAGACAACACAAGACAGACATAAAGAGACAAGAAGGAGAGAAGAAGGAGGGTCAAACATGAAAGTGCAATCTAAGCAGACATCACAAGAGGGAAAATATGCTCAGATTAAAGCTACTGTATGATGTTCAGCAGTGCAATCGAAGCAAAATTTAAGCTTTACCTTTAAGTTATCAAAAAGGAAATATCGTCACTATCATAGACTTAAACATAAGGTTTGAGTTACTCACATGGCATGCAATTAATCGTTTTTTCCCTTACTCTGACTTTATTATATTCTTTATTATATCTATGTATGTGTCATACAAATGACAACATATTGAACAAGTGGCCACAAAAAGTAGGTTATGCAAAATAATAAAAAGGATGGCACTGTTCCAGCTGCTTATTGTGAGATATCTGTACACCTCCAAAAAATATTTAACATATCTGTAGTAAAAGGCCAACACACATCTGTGTTATGATAACATCCATAATTTGTTTTCTCTCTTTCTTGACTCCCCGATATACATCGACATGTTACAGTTGCAACTCTTATGGGTGACAGGCATCAGTGCTTCAAAAACTATTATTATTATTATTATGTTTTTACTTTTCTACCTGACTTGAATATCCAGATTATCAAGCGTTGAATATTGAGGACCACTGTAATTATTTGAATTTTCCTTTTAAAAAAAGGACCCCATGCTTTAGAAATGACACATTTTATTGTTGATCTAATCAAAGGATTAGGCCCAGTGGAAGTTTATCACCAGCAGAGGAATAATAAATCATATGCAATGACAGGAAAGCAATATTTCAATGGTCCTGTGTAATGCTGATATTACTAACCTACATGTAAGCACACAAGCCGAATATCCGAATATCACTGGGCTAATAAGAAGAAATTATCCGACAGCCAGAAGGTGCATTATATGGTCTACAGAGGGTTAATTAAGGAATGTGTGTTCTGCCATGTGCCACACTGTCTTTGGTGTTATTGTTTGTGTTGCTGAGGTGGCCCCCTAGCTACAGGAGGCTGTGGGAATATTGGTGCTGAAGCAAGCAGACTCATATCAGAGGCCCAGGAGAGCTTTACCACCTGACAACCTTAGGTGTCAGGTAGTAAGCTACAAAACACACAAACGCACACATACACACAAAACACGCAAGCACTTTATTTGTGGACGGACGGTACAGTCGTGCTGTACCATCGACCGAGAAATGATCCCAGAGTGAACTATGCCGAGAGGTAAGGCCAGGTGTCCGGGCTCTCCATTTCTCATCAGTAATTAAGACTGGAACCCTTTGGCCTTCACACATCATAGAGGAAAAGATGGAAAGGGAAAAAGAGGGAGGGCATGCAAAACCAGGAATACTCTGGTGCACAAAAATTTGTGAGGCATGATTCACAACATCCTGCTGTCCTACGATTATCTCTAAAAGGCATAGCTACTTATGTGCTCCAGTCTCAGCTCCCTTTTCCCTGAAATCTATCACCGCAGATTCCTTGGTGACACATCCACTGCAGCTTGAGCAATGTTTTAGTACCTATTCTATCAGAGACTCAACTGTCACTGCTCCATTACCACCAATTTCTGTTGAATGCTAGTGTAACAATGGGAGTTTTCAGTCACTTTTAAAACCATTAGTTGTGGCATATACTGTAATTTCCTTGGTTGTCTTTGAGAATGACACACCAGTGTGTCAGCGCTGGAAGCAGTTTCAGTGTTTGAGGTGCATTCTTAGATATCGCAATGAACATGCAAGCCCTTACTGCTTTTTCACCAGAAACTCTGTTCTTTGAGCCAGTTTTTTTTGCCTGCCCAGTTATGCTTGCTTTGTTATTTAGGTCCCCAGGTGAAACATAATTGCAAGGGTATGTGATAAAGAAAATGCAGTTAACAGAGCAAAGATACGATGGACAAAAGGTTTCTGCTGTAGACCACTGGGCATTCAAGGAGCACATAATTCTCTGGAAGTTTATAGCTGCTATGGGGACTAGATTAAGATCATAATACGCGCATTTATTGAAAGTAAATAAGTGCATTTTTTCTTCAATGTGTATAAGTTATGTACGCTAAATTTCCTTATGAAAAGTAAAAAGAGCATTCTGTTTGGGGACCTCATCATTCTTTTTCCTACAACAGGGATGCTCAGTTTACACACTGTAAAGCACCTAGGACAGATATCCCTGCCATTTCATGCCATGCAAGTTTTATATTTTTAATAAACTCTCAAAATCTTCTCAAGTTGGCGATGTGTTTTTCTCTTGTTAGAGAAACCAAAGAGGCTGGGAGGAGGTGCTTGCTGTCCATCTGCTGAGTGATAATTATTAAATTATTGAGCCATTCAGGGTATTTAAACTTTCATGGCCAGCCATTAGCATCCAGGCTAGCAGAAGTAGATGGCAAAAGGCAGCGGGCTACACAGGCAGTGGATGAACAATATGGGGAGATGGGGAATTGAGAGAGAGAAAAGGAGAGGGAGGCAGCGAGAGAAGGAGGCCAGTGAAGACGAAGACTTCGATGACCTAGTTAAATAGACCTTACAGGATATTTTCTCGCTTCCTCTGCATTCTCTGTCTTTACATCCCTCTCTTTTTTTAATCATATTGCCTTCTGTGTTACTCCTCGTTATTATCAGTGCTTTATGCATATACCTTTTCTCCCCTACTTCCCTCCTGGTTTCTCAGGATGCGTTAAAGTGAACACAGCGTGAGCTCTCAGAACAGAATATAGCATTAGTTTGGCTTCACATAGTGTTATGCTTAACCCCGAGGTAGATGGAGAATATAAATTGGTGGACCAATCACAAGGAAATCACTGACACCATAGTAAGAAAATCCCCAGTCTCTGTTGTGCTGAATGAACACCTTTAAGTGATTAAATGTTTCTCTCCTGACAGAAGTGATTTCTTCAAGGACAAGCCTGCACCCACCTTTAGGCAGTAGGAGTCCCTGAATGTCAAAACACTAAGGCAATTTTTTGATGGTATTTTCTGCAATTTGTCATCCATATGCACATTATAAGTGTATGCCTTTTTGTGGATTTGAATCATGTCTGCTTTGACTAGTGTGCACCTTGTTTGACACTCAATTTCAGCATGAATTTTGGTACTGATGCAATATTAGGAATCTCCTTACATTGCATAAAAGACTCTATACACACACACCACACTTCAAACTGAATTATCATTACAGTTCTATCTAAAGCCCCGAATCCCTCATCGGCTTCTTTCTTCATGTAATAATAATGGATGGTGTCTCATGGAATTTTAAATATATGTTCGGTTTCTTTTTTTTTTCTTTTTTTTTTTTTTTTTTGGCATTTCTGACTTTTTTCCGACACACTCATTTTACAGCCCACCAGCTCAGCAGCCAACTTGTGACCACAGTTTGATTCCCTGTTTCATTTTCAGCTACAATTCAATTCCATTCAAAATGTTGACCTTTCCAGTTTAAGGTTGGCGATGGACCATGTAGTAACCACTTTCCTTCTCCAGAAATCTGAAGTTCACTGAGAGTTCTGCTGGATAATCAGAATTTGCCACCATAAACTGAGGTCAAAAGGGTGTACCCTTTTATAGTATGAGTCAGCACAGATGTACAGGCCTAAGCACTTGCTTGGCAGCTTAACATTTGTTATAATATGTTAGCTGAGTGTTATCCCTACAATGTGTTTTCATATAGTGGTGGCATACTATTGCCTATGTGATAAATCACTCTGTAGTGAGCTACTGAAGTTTATAAAATATACTGTAGCTGAATTCTATTAAAAAAAGAAAAGAGAAGGAAAAAAACAGAACTGAATGCTTTCAGGCAGCTTCAGTGCCTTTTAACATTGATGTGAACTAGTGAGGCAATAGCTGAGCCACTTTGGGAATCCCGCAGGAATAAATTGGACGTACAGGGTCATCAACATGATGCTAGTAACAGCTAAACTCTAAAAATATTGATGATTTCAGGAAACAATATTTCCACCAACTTTGGACTGTTTAGATTGGATCATACATATTCCTGAAAAAAATAAATAAATAAGGGTCAACAGAATAAGACAAACTGATTCCTTTCTAAATATTTAGCTTCCAGTCACAGACCATGATTAGGTGACATTCAAGAGCTAAAGCTTTGGTTGCTTGTTCACGACACAAACCTGCACTATGTGATAGATAGAAAATATCTACATGGTTGCATAGCAACACGTTCTCACGTTCTAACATTTTACGCTAGGTGACAAATCGTCAACATATTACGTTTTCGGCTACCCACCATGTTCCTAAATGATGACCTCGGAAAAATGAGGAAATATGAGAACCGTCTGGACTCAATCTACACATGTTCGCTCTTTTTCTTCAAATCGCTTAGAAACACGCTATTTAACGTCATTAAAGTCTTGGTTAAGGTCAGGAATAAGGTTATGATTAGGGCTAGGGATAAGGTTAGGTTTAGGGCTGGAATACAGGGCTGGAACGTCTATTACCGCGGGAGCGTCATTGCACTGGATTTCAGCCACAACCCGCCGCGTACCATAAGAACGCCGAAGGTCTCCTTTCGAGTTCCTCAGGAACGCCGCGGGACGTGACAAAACCTTGTTTACCATTAGGAGGGAGCTATCAAAGGGTGAGAGGTGGGGTACATCCTCAACAGGCTGCTAGTCTATCACATGGCTGCTAGCCCTCGCTAGACAAATGTGTTTTTTGACTGGTGACAGACGGCCTTTTAACATTCTAGCAGAAGTGATGAGTGGCTAGCCAGACGGCCTGGGGGCACAAAAAATGGCAGTGTATCTTGGTTGTAGATTTGTGGTCCAATCACCTGAGACACATTTTAATATCAAGAGCAATTGTCATAGAAACACCATTCAAGCAAGGTGCATATTTTTCACGAATATTTCAGTCAATTAGGTGAACCAGAGCTTTCCTCTTAGATGAACAAACAACAGCAATCATTTTGGGAAAAAACCCCCCAAACAAAACAAAACAAAACAAAACACATGAAATGGGCTTAATGGCCATTTTTTTTCTGGCTTATTGTCATGTATAACAGAACCAGAACAAAGAGGAATTAAACAAGGTTGCCTTTCTCAAGGCAGCCTGCTGTACTATGATTTTGTTTTTAACCAACTGTGACATAGAGTGAGACACTGGGGAACAGCATGCTCTGATTATTTTCTGCTGAAGAAGGAGTGCAACAAAACAGTCAAAACAATCTGTTACAAAGAGTAATTCAGCGCACATACTCATAATAGCAGGTAAAAATGTCTTATCTCCATTTCATTTTCTCTTTGGCAGTACAATATTGAAAGAAAGCTAAAACCATTACCCTCTGATAGATTATATCTGATATAAGCCATGGCCTGCTGGGATTACATAGAAAAGACTGACCCAAATTGTGTAGACTTTTTATTTTTCCATTCTATATATTGTAAGAATGCATAATAAGCTCCTTTAACATGATAAACCACACAGCAGGAGTTTCCATGACTGACATTGGTAGAATATAAAATGTAACAAGTCATCCATCATCATCATCATCATTATCCAAAGCAGTGAAATGCTTAATTGTCTAGAAGAGTTATTTCAGTAAATTGTTACATAAGAATGTATACAGTGGGCATGATAATTCCCACAAGTCTATAGATGCAATGAAATGTAATTAACAGTGGAAATACATGAAGCATGTTGCACAGAAACAATTACATCGATATCCATTTCCATCCTTGAATGTGTGTCCACTCAAACACTACTATCTGGTAGTTCAGAGGCACGCAAGTATTTTCAGATAATATTTAACATACACGCATAGTGATTGTTTATGTGTGAGAGAGGATGTGAGACGAACAGAAAGAAAGCGAAACAGCTAAACACATGTTTATGTGCATCTAGCTTGATATTACTAGTATCTGTTACCAGGAGGTCTTTGCTTCCACTGCAGACAGCTTCTCAGCCAAGCTGCCATTGTAATTATTATTTACTGATTTGTAATTGCTTGTTGAGTCTCTCAGGGCAGCATGTAATCACACTCATTCCCCTATAAAGTAATTGTTTCTGTTCAAACTAGGACTGACTGCACTGGCTACAGTGGAGAGGCACTGTTCTCTTGTCAAGTCTTGTGCTGTTGTTTATTAGTGATCTCTTAAACTGTTTACTGCTTTATATATATGAGAATATTTGCCTCTACAACATGGTTGTAGTTTTTTCTATTAAAGAAAAGAACAATCAGACATTGGACAGTGAGTTACAGCTCTTTTTTTTTTTTCATTTTTACCCAAAACAGAGATTAGGATATATTAAACTTTATGTTCAATTAACCATTTATTCCATTCACCACTTTATCTACAGGGTCATGATAAAGGCATGATCTCATGATAAAGGCATGAAGAATTTATGCTTTGATCATGATTAATGCAATATTTGGAATTTGACAGGTGTTGATTTTCACCTTCTCCTACAAACTGTTGACTTTGGAGAAAACATGAACATGGTTAATATTTTATGAATAATGACAATTAAAACACCTTAGTTGTTGCATAATTGCATGTATTGTTCTTAGGTTCAGGCATATATTAAATTCTAATTCATGTTAATCCTTGTACATTGCTGATAATGGAGTTTTACATTAATTATTACATTTTTTAATGCCTGGAGTCATGCACGAATATATCATACTTCACGTACCCTCACTGTCATCATGCAAAATGTATTAGTCTCATAGGGGAAGAGATTCTGCATACCATATTTAGCTGATTGAAAATTTTCCTCTGCAGTTCATAGGCAACTGTTGTTAGACCCTGAGCTGAACCTTTTGGGACCCAGAATGTGATCCTCCTTGTGACTTCTGATACCTCCCATTCCTGGACTGGAAAATGATGCTGCCAGTAAACATGATCCAGGCAGAAATTACATTAGATACAAAATGTACTTGGCAAATCAAATTAGCTTATAAATGTGTCTTGTAAGAGACAGGGTTAGATGCACCAAAGTTTAGATTTCACATCTTTAAAAAAACATGCACAGTTTCCATTACTTAAGTCATTACATTACTGCTGATTTCTTTCAGATTTGAAAATGCCCAGTCTTTAGAAAAGAGCGTAACAGCTGTAGTAGATAATTACTGTGCTGTAGCTGTTAAGTAAGAGACAGAAGGGACATTGAGTAGGGAGGGGGAAAAAGAGAAAACAGCCAATGAGAAAAAGAAACATGCCTTATAATGGCCTGTCAGCAAATGCTAAAGGATGGCTATTAGTGAAACACCACTTTGCAACTTCATCAATATTTCAGCAGCATGTCAAAGACTCAGCGCTAACCTCCTTTTCTCCCACAACTTCTCTTTCTGTCTCTCTTCTTCTGCTGCTTTCCTTGGATGAGGTAAGAGTAAAATCTTACCATGACAGTGAACAGCTAAACACTTTTAGGAGTCAGGCGCTTGGTTGAATCTGTCCTTTCACATGTGGGCAAAAGTTTGTGAGCACACAAACACATCGACTAAAAGAAAAAAAAAAGACACCCATACTCTTTGCAAAATGTTCACTCAGCTGTGCTTAGCCTTAGGATAAACTTCCATGATTCATATGTGCCATCTCAAACGGTCTGATTGAATGTTGGGAAAAAAAAGCAAAAAGTGTAACCTCTGTGTTCTTCTCTGCTATTGTCTTCCTGTGTGTTTACTTTCACTTTCATACCATCAATCTCCAGACTCTGCTGTACATACACCCGACACAATCTCATTCTAACTTGTTTTAGGGTCTTCTGTATTTCTAAGATCTATCGATTTGCCTTCAGCCTCTTTGGTTCAGGGCTACTCTGAGTGAATGAGAGAAATTACCTGCAACACTGAACAGATTAAATAGTCATTTGCTCTAAGCTGAAGCCTGGCTCAGTACAGCAACCAAGCAGCAAATCCAAATTTTCTGGCTAACCCAGGATACAACTCCCCCCTCCTGTCTTCCTCTCTCCCCCTCAGAGGACAGATAAACACCCCCGTCGGTAGGCCTTAGCTGTATTTACGACAGCTTGTCTCGTAGGGATTGAGGATAAAAGCATCAATCCTCTCTAATTGGTCACACCTATGCTGAGAAGGACGTGGCAGGTATTATTGAATAGGCAAGGGGCCTTTCATCAAGTCAAATTATTGAATGGACTGAGCTCATTCAGTGCGGCAGTGAAGAGTATAATCATGGTTTTAATGGGGACAAAACTCATGCACATGCACTTTGGTGAATGGGGTGAGCCTGCACACATATTCTGCTGCTGACTTGCAAGGAGAAAAAATGTAAAAATAAATAAATAAATAAATAAAATAATACAACACATGGGTATCATAAGAGACGCGATTCAGACCACCAATATTTGAACAGTTATGCGCATTCAGCCTATGAGACCAAAGACTGAATAAAAAAAAAATAAAAAAAAATGGCCACTATAAAGTACCCATTTTTGTTTTCCTCAGAAGCTTCGCTAAGAAATGCACAGAGCAGTTTTTAGTGGTTTTCATGGACTGCAGGTTGGTCTTACTGTTGTTGAGGTTTTCCTATGATTAATATATTTGTAGGCCTAATGCAAAAAATTCAATCATTAAGTCCTTCATGGTGGTTGATTAAATGAATACATTTAAAATGGGTCAGTGTTAACTCAGCTGACTTTAATTAATCATAAATTACCTTCTTCAGCTCTTTTTACATTTTCACATAAATTATGTTAAACAAACAAAAGCTCTCAGGGTTAGCACTGAAGTAAATAGATATAAAAAATAAACAATAGAACAACAGTGTGTATATGTTATAAAAAATGTGCTAGTTTGACTTTTGGTTTTAACTACTAATCCAAGCAGGCATTACAAGCAGTGGTTATTATAACAATTTCTCTTTATATTTTGTAAATGTTTTATTTCTTTTATTTTTTATTTCCTTTTGTCTGCAGATATAGATCAGAGACATCATATCATATAATCTGGTAGAGCAGAAACAAAGGAATGATGTAAATGCCGGCACTGAGGACATTAATTTCCATCTGTTAAAACTGTATAACACACTTTTCAGTATAGATTCCAATTATTACTGTAATAGAGTCTAATTTTAATCATGTAGTTGATGACATTTCAAGAGTTGCTTGCCCTATTTCAAAGTTTAATGAGCTAGATAGGAAATATAGAGTTCTATGAGCTTGGCTTATATGGCACTAGAACAACATTGTACGTGTTTACTCGGTCTAAAAGTGGCTTTTGTGAAGATTACAAATGTCCTTAATTATTTCCTAAGAATGGAATCTGTTAAAAGCATTCAGCACTGTAATTCTTGTTGTTGTTTTGTTTTGCTTTGTTTGATTGTTTGTTTGTTCGTTTGCATCTAAAATTTGTTTGTTTGATGTCCGTGTCCTGTTAAAGTTGTCTTCCATGACTTTTAAAGAATATAGAGAATACTCTGAAGAATTTCAGAAACAACGGAACATTGAAATAATTTGCATAACTATATGTTGGGTACACATCCACACCAACAATATCCCTGTTTTCAGTATAACATCCATTTAAAAGCAGAACTTTGAGTCCAGAAATTTCAATATAAACAGCTCACTAGAGACTCTGAAACTAAAGGGTTAATAAATATCAATGCTTTGATGAAATGAAAGCCTTTTCTTTCATTGCTCCTGTGTGTCCTGTTTCTTTTTTGTACAGGCCTAATAGCTAAAGTTCAGCACCACACTGTGTGGACAGCTCCCTCACATCATTACTCTTATTTCAGCTGAAACATGCAGTGAGACAGCACACAGCCAATAAGCGAGCTGCCCGGGTTTGAAAGAATCACTGCAGCACCACACGAAGTGGACAGCTGCAGTGGAGTTTAAGCACTCTGGACAGCTCCCTAAATGTTACAGAACACCACAGCTGGCCCTTCACTAATTACAAGGGACTCAAACAGAAAACTGTACTGATCAAACACTCAACATGATATGATGCGACTCTGAGTTAAAAGCAACATAAGAATGTTGTGTTTCCATGAAACACACAAACAAAGTGGTTTATGGTTTTTGGAAGTTAATAATACCCAGTAAATCATTTCCACAGACACTCAATCTGACAATAAGAAAACTGTAAAGAACGCTAAATACATTTCTGAAAAGTCTCAGACAAAAACAGAAAGCGTTAAATAGACAAAGCAGAGGTTTTTGATCAGAGGGAGACATGAAGTGAAACAGCGGAGGAGAGGGAGTGTTAGAGGAGATTTGGGTGGCAGTGAAGAGGTGCATGCATGTGTGGAGAAACAACTCGACCTTGAGAAGCTGTCGGGTGGAGTGGAAGGCTGGAGAGGAGCAAAGGACAGGCAGGGAGAGCTGTTTAATCGTCCATTGAAACAAAGCCTGCTCACCCTCTTGACAATGCTGCCATAGGCCTCCCTCAGTTCTCTAAGCACCTCCAAGACAGCTTATGTGCACACATCTAGCAGCTCAGGGTGGTCTCACTCTGAGTATTTAGAAGGTTTTTATCTTCCTCCTCATCTCTCTTTATCTGGCCTGAGTAATGCTGAAAGAGTTCCAGCAACAATTCTTAAACAGTTTTTTTTTTTTTTCAATTTATAATTTTAAAGCAGCAATATCTACTAGTACAAGTATTATTTGCCTTGGGTTGACATGAAAAAATGGGCAAATGTGAAAAATTTAAAGAACAGTATTTTATGAAGTTGCTATTTACTTTGGACATCATTACTCAGTATATGATTACAAATGTGTTTATTTATTTATGGTATATTTTTATATATATTTTTTTCTAAAAAGTGTGTCATTTAAAAGGACAGTCAAAAATGTAATTTACATTTTCTGCCCTGACCTGTAGTTATCCACCTACAATGTGGTGGTTTGGGTTGGCTAGTTTGGCAATCAAAGCATTTAAATATATGCTTAGAAAATCTAACAGCACTGTTTCTGTCTTTCTACCAAAGTATATCCACCAACAAAGACAAACATGCAGGTAACATTAACAACTTATCCAAAGTAGACTGCGTTATTATGCTGACATGATCAAAAGCTTCTCGGCAGTTAGATGCACACAATGATAAAAGCAGGGCTGATCAAGCACTTTGTATCTTTATCCATCTTACATTTGACTAAATCATTATATTTTCCATAATGATAGTTTGACTGATAAGAGAAAGATGCAAACACACACACACATACACACACAGACAGAATTGCATAATTATGCCCCACTGAGTAAATGATGGGAGAATTACATAAGCGCTGGATTAACCTCTCTGTGCCATACTTGGCTCTTCAGATGGGAAAATCCGCTCTGTATATGTTGAGCCGAGTGGAGGCAAAATTTTGATGCTTACCACTGTATTTCTGATGGCTTTGATGGCTCCATTTGTTAGGTCCATTTTATAAAATACATAAAAGAGGCACAAAAGCTGGAGGAAGCAGTTTAATTCCATCAAACATTTACTTAAAACTACCAACTTATCCAAATCTGCTCATAAGTATTGGAATATATGCACAGTTAGGAGTCGTGTGGCTGACAGACGGTGCAATGTTCCAACACAGTAACAAGGTAAGAAAGTTTGAAATATTTCACCTCCGAGTTCAGTGTGTGATGAGCAGATAATGAGACTTCCTCCACCTCCTCTTCATCACCCTCCCTCTATCGCTACCTCCTCCACTTCCCTCTGCTCTCTCTGCTGGCAGCGACATGACATTTACCACTTCGTGCCACTGTTCTCACACTGCGGACACTCTTTGTAGACTGACCTGCTCCACTCTCCAAGTCCTTCTAAATGCTTCCATTACCATTTTTCTTTCAATTAGAAAGTGGTAAAAACATCTTTCTAAAACATACAGTGAAACTGTATTATGTTTGTAAAAGAAAGAAACACCTACAACCACACATGGATGCACTAAAGCTTTGCAATTTTGAATGGATTAAATGTGTTGACCGCTTACTTTGGTCTGTGTAATTGACATGAAGGGGACCAGATGACAGAAAAAAACCCCCACAACAGACTTGAGTCATTTTCCAGAGCTCTGATTATATTTCTCTTACAGATACAAAGGTTCAACACCCTCACCAGCGGCACATCTAAACATGAACATACCCTCTCCTCAAAAACCCTCCTTAAATAGCCACAGATGATACCACCAATAAAATTTAAGATATTCCCACCTACACACTCCAGCTATAAATAAACATATACAGTGAAATATTGCACTCATTTTTACACGCCCTACATGCATCTAACTACAAAACAAGCCCCCAGTTAAATAATATTCAAACTAACTAAATCAAATCAAACTGAAGATTCAGTCCGCTCTCATCTAATGGTTTACGCCACCAACAGTGGATAATTAAGGAATTCCTTATAATCATGTGTCCATCCATCCATTCGCTTCCGCTTATCCTTTCCAGGGTCGCGGGGGGTGCTGGAGCCTATCCCAGCTGTCATAGGGCGAGAGGCGGGGTACACCCTGGACAGGTCGCCAGTCTGTTGCAGGGCCAACACACAGGGACAGACAACCATTCACGCTCACATTCACACCTAGTGACAATTTGGATTATCCAATTAACCTATCCCCACAAGCTGCATGTCTTTGGACGGTGGGAGGAAGCCGGAGTACCCGGAGCTTCACCTTAGTGAGGGAGATGCCTCCCTGCACCTTCACAGTGTTAAAACCTCATTTTTTTCACAGGTTTTGTGGCCACTAAAGAAATTTAGGAGCACTGAAGCACTACCTGCCCACCAAGTTTTCTGTTTACCATTATCAGGAATAGGATGAATCGAATAACTTCTAAATCTCAGACTGGTTCTCACGTGTTTCCTGTAATTGTGTCATATGGCATATACATGACACAATTTGCTGCCGTCTCTTTTACTTCCTGTAAGCATACCAGTGAAGCTTTCATCATGCAATTTATGGTGGGGTTATTAAAAAATGCAAAAGGAAAACATGTAAATTGTTAAGCAGTTAGGATTCCCCCTAAGAAATCTAAAAAGAGTACCAATAAATTATAAATGCAGTGTGACCATAATGAAAAAATAAAGCAAAGAAAAGCTAAATAAAATGTATTTATTTTTCTCACCTAATACTTGTATATAAAGCAGAAATAAAGAATGACCTAAACCAAAGAGTTTTCTTATGTATTCATAGCCAAAACTGCTAGAATAAGGTCTTGTTCACTACAATGTAATGCTTAATTTGCAAGTCAAGATCCCAGTTTTATATAAAGCAAGGTATTATTTAGGCCATGTCTACTTTGTGATTGGCAAGTATAAATCGCCATATTTTATATGCAATTTATGGGTGCTATGTAAGCATATTGCTTCAGTACAAATCTATTCCACCTTTGGAACAGAGTACCCTACATCACGTTTAAAGATTTTAATCCAGACCTGCGTCACAAACAGTGCCATAAAGAAATATAGAGATGTTTTGTTAAATGCCTGTATTAAATAAATGGTTTATGAATTCAACATTATATTTTAAAGCATTTTTCCCATTTTGTATTTCTCTTTCCATCCCACCAAATCATCCTGATAACCTGAAATGTCTTAGACTTAGAAAAAAAGGGTATTTTACTGGCATGCTCGAGTATGTCTGCACTGTTCACTTCTTCTCAGCTGTGTTCCACCTCGAGGCCAGTCAGTCAGTGAAATCTTCCAGCTCCTTTGAAGGTTTGCTTTAGCCTGCCGAGAGCAGGAGATGAGAACAGGGTTTGGCATTTTGGGAAAAACCATCATGCCAGACAAAGTCTATAAACATCAAATAGCTATTTAGACTCTAATACAGTGTCATAACATGCCTCACGATGGAAACATGCAACATGTCCTTATTTGCACTCATAGCTCAGCCGTTCGGCTATGTAAAGGAAGTCAACAAAGTAAAACCAACAGCTCTGTAATGACAAAGTATAGAGCTGTTGAACTTTTATGAAAGACCTGCAGAAACAGAGTCATTCATCTTCATTTGCAACAAATAGACAAACTTACTGCATTATTACAAATATTTTTAATTTTCTATGTATTTAATTGTTATAATCAAGGATTTCCTGATATGAATATTTTTAATGACTAAATGTTTTGTCCTTCATTACTCAGTATTACGTAAAGAAAATTGCTGTCTTTTCTAAGTAAAAAATGGGATCAACTAGGCATAATTAAAATAGGCTGCGTTTGTAGTGTGTTCTTTGTGTTGCTGCACCTTCTGTATTTTTTAAACAAATAATACAAAGCATACCAAAATACATTTTTCTATAGTCACTTTTTTACCCAACTCCAGTAACTTCAAGTCTTTTTCCTGCCTGCTTGGCACTCCTGGCAAACATTGACTATTGACTGTACCTCTTACCTCTTGGCGGTGTCTCACACCCTCAGAAGGAGCTCCAGTACAGTTGGGAGCGTGGAGAGTTCTTTTTAAGTCTTTCTCTAAAATCTCTGTGGGTTGCTGTGCTATTGAAGAGGCCTTGCCAAGGATGAGGATGTATTAGTCACACACATGTTGCACTCAAACACTTTTGAATTGCTGCCAGTGAGCAAAAGAATAGCACACAAAATCCTGAGTGGAAGTTAAGGGGCTGCAAATCTTTTGGAATTGTAAGGATTGTAGGGATGTGTATCCGCTCAGAGTTTCCCCTGTTTATTTTATCGCGTTTTAAAAGCGTGTGTTCATTTACTTATGCCAAATGCCATGATCCTGCTAACAGATAAACTAAGACTATTTTTGTGATGATGTGTTTCAACACAGTAGTTTATATTAAAAAAATGGAAGGACAGAGTGATGGAGTGGTTCTTTATTTAACCATCTATAACTCTGATACTCTGTAGTAAAGGCTTGTAGATACAACAGTAGAAAACTACCAATACCAGTAATAATAATAATAAGTAATAATAATAGAGCAGAATGTCAATAAAGTTGTCATAAAGTTGCAGGAAACAGGGACAACTGATAGTCATGGATATGGATTACATGGTACGAGTCAGCATGTGAGCTTAGCCAGTGGAAGAGATACAAATGTTATAATGCACTGCAGGCTAGGGAAGCACAAAATGTATGGAACAATGGGGAATTAGAAATAAATAAATAACTAAGACAATCAGAAAAGATGTGCAGTGGACAACAAGTATAATAGCGTTTTTATAATCTGCCAGTATTGGCTCGTAAAGGAGTCAACTCACAATGCACACCGGCAGTCAGGTGATCCAGACTTTTACCACTACCACTGTTGACATTGCCTGTAGCACTCACTATGACTGCAGTTTGATGTTAATGCTGCCGTGCTCTGTGGTTATGCCTGCTTTGCCTAATTTAGTCAGGACAACCTCGCTCCTCCACTTTCTCAAAAGTGAAAGTGGAGGCGCGAGGTAGCTCTGTGGTTTGCACTGTCACATCACTGTTAAAATGATGTGACAGAGTGAGATGACTGTGGTTACATAAAGTTTTGGAATACTTTTTTTTTTAAAATATCATCTTGTGAAATCCAGTGTGAATGCCTGTTTAAATACAGGGTTATTTGTATTTAATTGCTGTCCACAAAGTTGAACATTTTACCTCAGACAACATCATTTGGCAGAATAATCTAACATAAACATGGGCATTATGTTCATTTTTTAATCAGTCTTTATGTTGTATTTACTGATTCTGCCACTTCTGTGGGGTTAACCTGTTGTTTTCAAACTTAGCGCATCTAAAGGAAAAAAAAATGTGGCATTTTGCATTTTAAAGGGGTGCATGTTTGCCCTTTTAGCGAATGAACATTAAGGGTAATTATACTAATGACAGGGTGTTATTGTCACTGTAGAAGCTAAGAATGTGCAAGTGCATGCTCTTCCAGCGTGTGCTACAACCTTACAGTATACATTAGTTTGTGTAAAGACCGTGCTGTATTATGATTACAATCTGAAAATCATATTCAATTAATTAGTTGGCAGCAAGGTGCTGCAGTAGTTAGCAGTAACTACTAGTTCAGTGGTTTGGGGTTTAAATTCACAGTTGTGGCCTGTCCATGCATGCCTGTCTTTAGAATGTAGAGTTGGCATGCTCTCCTTGTGTCTGTGAGTGGGTTAGGTTAATTGATAATTCTCAATCTGCCTGTGTTTACCTGGCAATAAATACATGAATTGTCCGCTGTGTACCCCACATTTTGCCCCAGAAAACCTGAATCAGATAAGCAAAAGAAAACAAATGGAAATCCCAAGTGATGTTGAACAATCTACACTTTCATACGCACACACATGGGCGTGCACACACACACACACACACACACACACACACACACACACACACACACACACACACACACACACACACACATATTCAGTACATATCATCAGTCATTTTAGTGTTGCCATTTGTTCAGAACTAACCAGTGTTTGACAAACACACCTGTTTGATATCTATACAGGTGTTTCATTTTTCAGTGATTACACCTCTCTCTGCCTGTGTGTCCTACTTCAGTTAAAATCAAACAGCTATCAGACAGCAGCCTGTAGCAAAGGAGCTGTTGAAAACATTTCAGAAAACCGATGCATTTTATAGCTTTAGAGTGGCAACAAAGAAAAGTACAGGAAACTGTGTTTACCACATCTCTCCATTGTGCCCAGATCAGGGACGTCTTTATGATCTGAATCTGAGAAATATGGGTCAAAGAATTGTGTCAGCCTTATCCAGAATAAACTGACATGCATATATATATATATATATATATATATATATATATATACACACACATATATGTCTTACAAGACATGTATTTACCATTGCTCTCCTTGTTTTTGAGATTCTGCATGAAAATGTCTGCACAAATAATCTGCGATTTCCCAAGTTTCCTGCTAGAATCAGCCTCGTATTCTCATGATGCCACGCCAAGATATGTACATTTGTAAAATATTCCTTTGCTAATTGGTGTGGTTTGTGATGCTGTGTGCAAACATAAAGAAAAGTTCTTCCTGCATGAGCCCTCAATTCAGCTTGGCGCAAATGCTTGTCGTTTTAAAATGGAGCAGAAGACCCCCCCACCCCCCCACTCCCCCGAGTTTTGGATTGTACCCATTTTTGCTTGTTGTTACAGCATCTGTCTTCTTTGTTTCTCGATGAGGAATATCTATTTTTCTGGATTTTTGTCTTGCAGATCAAGTCAATGCCTTAGCCTCAGCAAACTGCAAGTATATTTTTGACCAGCTTTAACTTGAAAAAAAGGCCCAGTTAATAATTGCAAACACCTGTGTGGGGAATCCGAGGTCTTTACTTTATAAGTGAGCCATAATCACAGCTTATTAATAGTTTCACAGCTTTAAATCCTGCACACAAAGACAAAAGAAAGGCCACTGTTGCAATTCCTCTAACTTTTTTTAAGCATTGCACTAGAAATGTGCTGTAGAGCCTGCAAGATGTTTTACACCCCATAAATCCTGGACATTTGGACAGTGAGCCCACGACTGACTCCTGCAGAGAGCTCAGGAGATTTGTGTGTAGTGTTTCCTCATCCTAGGAGCCAGAAGACATGATAAATTGTCCTGTAAGAACAAACTGAGTCCAGATGTATCAAAAGACTCATGACTATGGTGTGCATACACACACACACAAACACACACACACTAAGATGCCGCTATGTAGGATATACTCCATAGAAACAAAGACAGCATGCAGTCATGCTCAGTGGCTGCGCTCAGTTAGTGCTTGGGATGAGATGATTGACATGCGTTTGTGTGATTGACTGATAAAAGTTTTTTAACGGTCTTTTGGCATCATTAGTAAAACCAGCCATTTGGTTCATGATAGATGTCTTTTAACACTCTCTTGAATTTGATTGATGAACCCACACCCGGCATGCTTCACTGCTGCTCAGTTGTCCATTTTACTATTAATCTCAATAGCACAGAATTGTTGGGATAGCCACTGTCAGCTGCTTGTCTGTGGCTTCACTAAAATTAACTGAAGAAAATCATGAAGGATTAGGACATTTAATTTTAATGTTGAATAAGATGTTGAATAAGAAAAAAAGAGACATAGAGGAGGTTTGAGAATGGTCTAGTCAAAGTCTTAAATCCAGTTGAGGTGTTTTGGAATGATGTGAAACGGGCTGCTCACAGTCAAAATCCCTGTCCCGCTGAGCTGAAATAATTCTGCAGAAAAAGTGAGTCAACGTTTCGCCACAGAAGTGTGAAAGACTCATTGCTTGATTGCAGTTCTTGCTGCCAAAGGTGGCACAACCAGTTATTAGGTTTAGGTGGTAATTACTTTTTTCACACAGTCAGGTAGGTTTGGATAGTGATAAATGAAATCACCATTTAAAAACTGCATTTTGTATTTACTGTAGTCACAGGCACAGAGGTATACCGGGGTTGTATGTATGACTGGAGTGATCCTGACATGCCATCTGTTAACACGGGTCTCACGGCACTGCGATGCTGTTATACAAGAAAGAATCACTGAAGAAGAATGTTGAACGATACAAAAATTACAAAAAAAGAAAAAAAAAACTTCTTTATGATATTGTTCTTAGTGGATTAAATTATCAACCGCTCTGTCATCATGACAGAATTAGATAATGCAATTTTGTGTTTTGTTTTGTATTTGGGGCGATTTATTTTGTTTGTGCTGGGGAGGTTTTTTTCATGTTCTTCTTCTACATACTGTCTGGTTTGTTACTTGAATATAATAAAGCATAATAAGTTAGAAGTTCTGTATTTCTGTGTTGTCTTCTCATGGTTATTTTATTTTCTATGTTCATACACAAGACCCTAAGCTGTAGTGTATGTCCTAAAGAGACATTAAAAGCCTAAATGCCCTAAAGTTGTCATTATTATTTATTTCCCCTGCTGTGTACCTCAAATGAATAAGTAAAATGTTAGCACTAATTAATGAACGCGGAGCAACCTTTTTGTAAAAACGCTGCTAAAAATACCTGGACCTCTATGTTCTAAACATGAAATCCTATAATGGATAGCTCAGCTTCACTGTACATTATTATCAATAACCCAAATTGGAATAAGCTATATATTATATATAATATACTGTGTATTTGCAAAGTTTTCTGTCTCATACATCCACATATCCCTTTTGATACTACCCAGCAAACCACCACATTTCTAAAATGATGTTTGAAGTTTTTATATTAAGGTAAAGCATGGTGTTGCTGCACAGCAACGTTTGGAGGGAGGGCAGAAGGAGTGAGAAGAGAGAAAACATACGATAGGTGAGTTGTACATATGTCTGTTAGAGTGTATCATGTGGGCCTGTTCATTGCTCCATCACACTGCTCTGTGTATTTTCCTCTCCTGATGTCTATATAGAGCAAATTCAACACAGTTCTCCCCTCTGGCCCATGCCATGACATCTTATCTGTAGCTATGCTCTGTGAGTCTACTGTAATGCTTGTTCAACTGTGTCCTCATGTTGCCAGCAGGGAAATCTTTGGCACCTTTAGGGTAAACCAGATTCTGATTTCAATATGGGCCAGCACAATGTAAACATAAACCAAGGGTCTGAGTGTCTCTGGATAGTGCTGCATAAAATTGAGGCTACTAGATAGGAGTCTAAAAGTTCTCTTTATGTATTACTGTTTCCATTTTTGCCCTAGAAAACTGAAGTTTACCCAAAGACAACAAGTAAAAGGTAAATGTGGTTGGGGGTTTTGAGTTGAAAATTTGGAATCAATGCAGTGAGAAGCCAGTTATCATACTACATGAAACTGCTAAAATGAATATTGTGAAGCTTTCATAAAAATCTGTCATGTTCACAATCAACAACTGTAAATGTTTTGGAAATTTTTTATTTTAAAAGTGCTTTTGATGTCAAAACTGGGACACCTCTGCCACTTTACAGCTCTTATCTGATACTGATGTGAATGTGCTGAAACTGCATTCATTTTTACTGAGAAACACTAGAGCCTTAAAAATGCTGTACCGACATACAAATGTAACACAGAGTGACTTTAGACAAGCCGATGCACTATTTGCTCTGTTTTGCTTCAGCTGTTAAAATTGTTTACCTTGAGTTACTTAAAGGAAAAGTTGTGGTGCAAAAGCTTGTGGGCGGAGCCTTGTTTGCAATGGGCTTCAGTTCCATCCACCACCACACTACAACAACTGCAGTGTCATATATGGCCCCATAAGGTTTAACCTAGTCTGTGTTTTTGCCAAGATGACAATGATGTGTGTGTTTGTGTGTGAATGTGCCCCCAAGGCGCACAGTGCAGATGTGTGCAGAGGAGAAAAGAGGGAGAGGAACAGATGTGCTTCACTGGGGGCATCCATTCAGTTTGATCAGACTCAGCTGTGCTGAGCCAAGTGGCCGCTCATGTTAAGCCTCTTATTGCTGATTCAGATGACACTGGGCAGGAGCTTCTGGCCTGTGTCACACGAACATGTGTGACACGCCTGTGTGTTTACATCTGTTTAACTGCACATGTATGCACAGAAGCAATTATGATTTTTAAACAAAGTGTGTTTGTGTGCAAGCCATTCAAAGGGATTAGAAGTATGGTTCAGAACACTGACATCCTCTCATGTGAGTGGGAGGAAGCAGGACACAGACACTTCTGCAGGAAGAATACACCAGATGAATAAATGATCTGACAACAGCCATTGATGGTTAGCTAATATAGATATTCAGGAGATGCAACTTACAGTATGTGGGTTTAGATGGGATGATATAATAATACAAGTCATGTATAATTCAAATGAAGATTGCAAAGCCTTAGAAACTACTTTAGTGATCAATATGAAGCAGTATGAATGACCTGTAATCTGTTAGAATGAAATATTAAGATCACCAAGCCCTGTAGAAATGTATGAAATACACAACAATACTCCACTGAGCAATTATTTTCATCTTTTATTTTTTCTGATTATTACAGAGAAAGAAATCAGCATATCCTCTGATTTTGATATTTTTCATTCATTGACGTTAACAAACGGAACTGCCAAACATTTGTAGACTATTTGTAGACACTGGTACCATCCTGACATCACATGACGATATTAAACATTCACATTGTGTACATACTGTACACCGAGTTACACAGTGACATCAGCACAGTGACACGTATTTGAGTGCACACGCACACTCAGATAAGCAAACAGTTTCAGACTGACCATCTGTGTGAGAGAGACGTCAGCGTATTTGTTTGAGGCTGTTCACTTGCCAATTTGCTTCTCTTTGTCAGCTTTCTATTGTTCAAACAGCCACTCTCCAACTGAGCCCCCTTTAGCTCCACTTGTCTGCCTGCTCTGCTCGCCCTCCTTAACAAACCTTTCACTCGTTTATTTATTCCTTTTGCCGGCTGTCGCTGCCAGCAGCAAACTGCTGTTGAGCCCCTCTAACCTGACAGAGCAAGAGGACAAATAACAAGGAGGAAACAACATGTAGCACAGCAAAGGTAAAAAGGAGAATTTATTTCCACTGGTCTGAGTTTTTGTTTTACGCTTTCCTTCTTCGCCAGCAAAGCATGAGACTATAATATTGAATGTATAGTTGGTAATTATTAGTAGTATCATCAAGTATTTACATACTTATTTACATTAGGTATACACAACTCATTGGTGATTTGGATTTGTGGCTTTTCCTTAGTGCTGAAAATTGAAAGCTGTCTCCATCCACATGAATCTTGTCTAGACTTGATGGACAAGTACACCATTCACTGAGGTGTGAGACTCGTTTCCTTCTGATTTTCAAATTGATTGAATGTGTCTGCTTTTCTAAAAAGAATGAAAGATATTTTCTGCCAGTTGAACCTCCAGAATCCATTTTTGAACCATTTTTATTTATTTTTTAAGTCGACGAGGTTCACAGATCATCTGTCACTATTAGTTAGACAGACCTCTGTGACTGCTGAGACCAGATACATACATTTTGTGGTTGTACAAATGGCTTTGTGGGATAATAACGTGAACATATTGCTTCCTATATATAGTACATATCTGTGTAAAGACCTAAAATAGGTACATAAGGATGGGAAAGACAGTCACTTCGCAACTGAACATGTTTCATGAATGTTTTATTAATTTCCCTCCCTTCTATCAGATCTGACTAAATCTTGGTGCACTCTCTCCACTTGCTTCTCCTGGGATTTCACATTGTAAATCAGCTTGTTATTCACCACAGAAGCCCTCTCTGCTTTAGCCTGTCAAACCCTGGCTGGCTAGGGGACTCCTTCCCTCTCCCTTGGCAAACAGTGGGTTAGATTGATATCATGTTTCAAGCCATTACCAGCAAAGCTGAGCCCCGGGAAGGCAATGAGTGGAGAGCGGTCAGGGACTGGGAAGGAGAAGGCCTGAGGAATGGCCATCCGTCACTCCTTGCCCCCTTGGTCTTCTCACCATGTATTCAGTGAAACACTCGCCAAAAAGAATGGGATTAAGAAAGAAGCCTGCCACACCCAACTGGGGGTCAGAGCAAGCAGACAAGAATGGAGAGATGTTAAAAGAAAGTGAGGGAGCACAAGTATGCTAGACTAGTGGATTTTTGTGTCATTAGTGCCTGGCGCAGCTTAATTTCCCCAAGCAATGTGCAAGGAGACAGATGAGTAGAGGATATGGGGTGTTGTTGTAAAAGGAGACAGCGGGAAGATGTGCAGAGAGCACATAGAAGAAAGAATAAGAGGAAGAAGAAAACCAGATAACTGAAGAGTAAAAACACGGGCTCCACTGCCTGGTTATCACATTTAGTTTCAAGACACGTTTTTTTTCCCCTCTCTGTGTCATAAACTCACACCCCAAATTTCCATAAATCAATTTGCAAATCTTGTTAAAATATAACTTCTGACACTATCAGCAGATGAACATGTTCTTCAGTTCTCCAGTTCTAATCCAATTGATTAGTGTTGTCTGTACATCTTGTGGTTACAGCACAATCAGGAAGTAAGAGTAGCTAATTCAGCATGACATGATGACATGATTTACCCAAAATTTCATTTTAGCCATAAAATTTGAGGCATTGTGAATTATGTTGCTTACTCACTTACTTGAGGGCAAAAATCTTCTCGTTAATGCCAAAAGTTAAAACACGCTGCAAAAACGGTTATGCTCATTAGACGTTTAGATCCTTATCATGCAATTCATTCTCCAGTGTGTGACAACGATGCCACTGATAAGGAAAAGAAATAGAGAAAACGTCTGATGAAGATTTACGTTTTAAATGTGTTGTTTATCTTATTAGACTTATGACTCATATCAAAGTAACCACTTGTGCATGGCTATAGGAACTAAATATAACTCAAGTGCACATAATGTTTTATAAAAAAAACCAATGACATAGCAGACTTGCTACGGCCTCAGCAACAAAGACTTCAACTGATCAAACACACGCAACCACACATGTGCAATAGCAACAACACTAAGTGCATTACTCTTTTTCTGGCATCGTTGTATTATACTCAATTGTATATAGCATTTGTATTCTATTTTATTCGATTCTATTTTATTCGATTGTATATAGTATTTTATTTTATTTTATTCTATTCTCTGTGTACAATTCTCTGTAATTGTGTTGTTACACATATTTCTATGACATAACCATTTTTTTCCACAGGCCTGAAAATGCCAACTCAGAGGCTGTGTAGGAAATGTACTGTAAACTCAAATAAAAACAATGGCTCCTTGTTTTTTTATAGATTTGAATAAAAAAAAAACATTCTCACACACAAGTGTTGAATATTTGTGCGCTATCATATCTTAAAGACATCATAGTACAATAGTATCCCGATAGAACAGACTGCTGGCTTACTCGTGTTTCCTAAAGTTTCTAAAAGTAGAATGGGAAGCTGAGCCTTCATCTGTCAGACCCCTCTCATGTGGAAGATTAAAGAATGAATTAAGATTAAATGTAAATCTTTTCTTTTTGATACATCTTACAGTGAGGCCTGGATCTCCAGTCACCTCTTTTCACTTCCTGGGTTTTTATATTTTTATATATTACTGCTGCATGTCATCAAATTCTGTTTAGTTTGTGTTCTGTCCTGTCCTCCTATGCTCTCCTTTTTTCTCTTCTCTTTCACTTCAACCCTCACCGATCATGGCAGACAGATGCTCCTCCCTGAGCCTGGTTCTGCCAGAGGTTTCCTCCTCTTCAAGTGGAGTTTATCCTTCCTATTGTCACTAAGTGCTTGCTCATAAGGGGTCATGTTAGGGGTTCCTGTCTAGTAGTGTAAGGTCTTGACCGTACAGTATGAAGTACCTTGAGGTGACTGCTGTTGGTGCTATATAAATATTGAATTTTGAGATAATTGTGGGTCTTTTTGAGTGGGATAACGATGCTCTGATTAGGAAGAAGGTACTGGTTTAAATCCATTCTGTGTGGAGTCTGCATGTTCTTCATGTGTCTGTGTGAGTTCTCTCCAGGTACTCAGGCTTCCTCCCAGAGTGCAAACACATGCAGGGGGGGTTAGGTTTGTGCTTCTAAACTGGCCGAAGGTGTGACAGTGAGCGTGAATGGCTGCCTGTCTATATACATTAGCCTGCGATAGATGATGACCTGTCCTGGGTATATGGCAGCGGAGATAGTCAGAGGTGAAATACGCTGAAAGGCCTGAGAATGATGCTAGTTCAAATATATGGCAAAACATGCAGAAGTGACAACACCTGAATAAACAGAACTGTTAGCGGTGACAAGAACACACAGCGGAGCATTAACAAGATACACTGAGGGAAAATCACTTAAAAAGTACTCCACGAGCACCCTTCAATCCCAAATTTAAAGCCAGCTAGCATGCCTGTTTTTGTAATTAAATCCTAATTCCTCCAGGGAAGTTGACAATTTCGTCTTGTAAATAGGTTGTACATACTGTAGTGTTTTAGACAGTGCAAGTCCTTTGCTAAATTGCTTCTGACATAACTTGAAGGGATTTGTCGAGGTTGTTAATTGGTCCTGTTCAATCAGAGCCTCAATGAAATGCAACCAGTATAGACAATGACTTTGGGAATGAAAAGCATTTATCTCCTCCAGGTGTGAAGCTAAACTTTCATTATGACTGGCAAAAGAAACAGACCTATGGCTGTGAAAGTGCATGCTTGTGCATACAACGATCACACCTGGGTGAAAAAAGGCGTGGATACAAAAATCTACATATCTATAATTACATTTTCAAATTTAACAGCTGGCTCTGGGACAACACACATACATAAGACACTGTGCGACTTTTGTATAAAAAAGTGAGTCAGGAAGACATGAAGCCAAGTATATATTTAATTCATCTTGCACCCTTATACATTTCAAAAACTCAGCTTCAATAAACCTTTCTGCCTGGCTGTCACAACCATGACTTTACCAGCACTCATTGTTGTAATCCGTCTAGGGCTTAAAGAAAGAGCTCTCTCACGAAGGGCCGTTCTTTTCCGCAAGTGGTACACTGAAGTAAGAACCTCTACATCAATGGCTATTTTGTGATTTTTATGCTTTGGAATGATGACATTTACTGCTATTTGGCAAAAATGATGGAGAGAAACTTTTGTTTTTGGCCCAATTAAATTGCAAGAGCAAAAAATACACAACCAATAGGTGCCAACACATCCTGCAGGAATCAAAGACAAATATTAGCTGCCTTAGATAAGACACTTCCAAATGCCCTGCAATCTGTACCCCAAAACTCAATGAGAGACGGAGAGCAAATGTTAGCTAAGTTGGATCCTCCTAATAGGATGCACCACACAGAAGGACACCTGTCTTCTTATCTTTCTCATTAAACTTTCATACTGAAACCTCCATAAATCAAAGTGACCTCATTGTTTATTAATGCAGGACCACAGGGCTGTGAATTTGCCACATTTCTTTTGCTGCATTGTCACAAAGGGAGCAATAACTGCCACAACTGGCCCAGACGTAGCATGCAAGTCATACATCAACACAGCTGTTGCTCCAAATCTTCAGAGTGATTCAGTCTGGTGCCAAGTAGGATGTAGTGGAATGCTGGGAGGAGGAGGAGGGTTGGGGGATGCGGGTCTAGCAAATTAAAGCTTCAGCAAGAAAGAGAAAAAGAGAGAATGAGCGTATGAGAGAGAAAAAAAAATACGTAAAGGTTAATGTGTGTTTGGATGTTGGTTGCTGGAGGGTATTTGGTACTCTAATGAGTGTGAGAGTAAGTCCCAAACAGCAGGATGGCATTTGCCCTTTTTACTAATAGCAAAGGAGAGAAGAAGGAAAGTCTTAACTAAAAAAACAAAGCTTGTCCTTTCTTTTGCACTGCTATTTTAATGACATTCATATGAATGTATATGTGCTCAGTGATCAATATTCAATCCCTGGAGACCGAGGGGTTTTTTCTTTCTCTTAACTGAAACATATCTCAGTCACCAATTGTATAGTATAGCTTGAGTGATGTTATTGATGTTGGTAGTTAGCCACACACGCTATAGTTAAGCAGATATGAAAGAGCTGATAGTTCTCAGCTAATGCAAAATCTCTACTTGAAGCATCACAAGAAAATGTCCTTCATCTCCAGGTTGATGTTAGGTCACCATTGCAAGGCTCAGGACTAATTCTTTGCATGTCTGGTGTAAAGATCTGGTTCTGTTATACAGTCACAGGTTATACTGTTATACAGGTTTTGTGTGCTAGTTGTTGTTTCATCTTCCAAACATTTCTTTTTAGTATTAAAGTAGAACCACACTTTATATGATTATATGGTCTTATCATTTTCTATATTCATAATTTAGTCTTGTATTTTAACATAAATGGTTGTACAAAGTATTAAGATAATGCATCATTACATGTGAATGTATCTCCACATTTTTATAACAGCAGTGCATCTGCATTCAATTTGCCTGTTTGCATTAGGATGGAAGGCAATTAAAACCATTACTGCAAACAGGAACCATCAGATTTATGTGATTCTGAGTGTCGCATTCGTGCCAATAAGCCTGCTGTTTCAAATTGCATGTATAACTATGATGAAAAGCTAAATACCCATCTGAGGAAGTAAAAAGGATAAGAAATTACACTGTACATTTGACATTTTAATAGAATTTATACAACTGACAGCAATTACTAGAATTATTTTAGCTTCATGTGTAGCTATTGCATCGAGGATAACATTTATGCCCTTAATGCAATATCTACAGGTTCGAGCAAGAAAACAGAATTTCCATCCCTATCCCTAAAAAAGCTACCACTACTTAAAGTGTCAAAGGAAAGAAAAATGCAATAATTTGCAAATACTTTAAGCCTGATCTTAAATAGCACAAATATTGCAAATGTATGCAAGTATTTATATATGGAAAATGTATATAAATTTTTAAGCTCAGGTCCTCTAGCAGAGGCCTGGAAGCTTGAGGGTCCTGAACAGTATCTTTGCTGTTCCTAGGACTGCACTTTTCTGAACAGCGATCTCTGATGTTTGCCTGGGATCTGCTGGAGCCACTCGCCCAATTTGTGGGTCACTGGACTGAATGCTCTAATTACTACTGGGACCACTTTTGCCTCCACCCTCTTCTCAAGCTCCTCTCTCAGCCCTTGGTACTTCTGCAGCTTCTTATGTTTCTTCTTCCTTATCTTACTGTTATTTGGTATCGCTACATCTATCACTATGGCTGTCTTCCTCTGCTCCATCACTACTATGTCTGGTTGGTTAGCCATCACCAGTTTGTCTGTCTGTATCTGGAAGTCCCACAGGACCTTAGCTCGGTCATTCGCAACAACCATAGTGGGCGTGTTCTTTTTGACCTCTGCCCCTCCGGGCCATACTCAGTGCAGATGTTCCTGAATGCTATGCCAGCCAAAATATTTTGCCATTGTTGTCCGATTCAGGACTTAGTACCTCAAAAGTTTAGGACCTTTTCTGTTTAAGGCCCAGTTACACCTCTAAAAAACTGTTTTGCGTTAAACAGCCCAGCCAGCTACTGAAGCCAGATTTATATAATAATTTACACAAATTTGTGTTTAAATATTCCTAGAGTACTTCAATTAGTATAGAAACATAGACATTATCTTGGAATATAATTAACAAGTGGTCAATTAGGCACAGACTCTAAAAAAAAGATAATTGTTTGTATTGAGGTTAGTGTTAGTGAGGGCACAGTGGACATACATCAACTGTCCAAAACAGTTGATTCTGTTCATCTGGACGGAGTGTTTTCAGTGGGAGAAACGTTTCGTCACTCTTTCAAATGACTTCATCAGTCTCTGCTGACTGCAGGTAGACATTGACTGTCTATGTCAATGCTACCGTAAAAGTTGGTGCTAAATGGTAAGCAAACTAAATTTGACTGATATCTCTGCAGCACAATAAACAAAAATGATCAATGTGATGTTATGTTACATAAAATTGAGTTTTTGTAATGTGCAAACATCCAAAGTGTCTGTAATAGAAAATGAATATCTGGTGGACTCAGTCACAGCAAAACACATTCTTTTGTCCCCACTAACCCAATAAACAAGTATTTGATCAACGATGTTTGAATGTGAGTTTGTTTTTTTCTTCAAAAATTCACAAGATCACACACAACTACGAAGCCAAACTCCATGAAATGTGATGGAATTTGGAATCTGTGGAATTTGGCCATGAATTTCACAAAGGAATAACTGCAACAACAAAATTTAGGGGTCATCCAATAGACTTTTGTTAAAAATTGCAACCCCCCCCCCCCAAAAAACCAACACTGGCCTCTCTGGAGAACGTGCTCTCTGAAGTTTTACTGTGTTATAAAGGAGCCATTTTCTCAAGTCAACATGTGTGGACTGTTGGCTTGTTATTTTAAATAAGAAACAAGAACTTGACCTAAATATATAAGAAAAAAATAATGTAGTATGTAGGTAAGGCAGATTAAGGTCGCTGACGGGGTAGTGGAGATTCGTTCGTGACAGAAAGCAAACATCTGTAACATTTTGTAACTTCACATGATGAAACTGAGTATTAAGAGCGAGAAATAGACGTGCAAGAGAGAGAGATGGAGAGAGGCAGAGAGAACAAGGTCAGTAGTGAAATCACATTAATCCCATTGAAGCCATGCTCAGGAAGTTAATAGTCTCTGTGCAGTCAGTGTGGTGCTTGTGTTAGAGATGTGATAGGAAGTTTGGATGTTTGTTAGACCAGGATGTTCAGATTATCGTTAACATACTGGATGAGATTTAATAAGGGCTCACAAGTAAACACAGGCAAAGCCACGCATATAGAATTCAAATCGGATTATTATGAGACCCAGTGAAAAATAGTTCTTAGTTTTCTATGCAAATGTCATCTACGCGTCTAGTGTCCTTATCCAGGTCCATGCAACTGGGACAACAATCTGATCAGATACACCCAAACCTCTCTCTCCCCGGCCACCTCATTCAGTTCTTCTGAGGGACACCAAGGGAGTCCCAAGCCCGCTGAGAGATCTAATCTCTTAAGTATGTCCTGGGTCTGCCCTGGGGCCTCCTACTGTTGGCTCATGCCCAGAACTCCTCACCTAAGAGGAGCCCAGGTGGCATCCTGGTCAGATGCCTGAACCACCTCAACTGGCTTCTTTTAATGTGGAGGAGTAGACTTTTACTACTCAGAGCCCCTCCCACACTCCTCATCCCATCTCTAAGGCTGAGGCCACCCACCCTCTGGAGGAAGCTTGTATCCATGGATTTCATTATTTCAGTACCTATGCAGAGCTCTTGATCACAGGTTAGTGTAGCAACGTGATCAGCTGGTAAATCAACAGCTCTTGTTTCACCGTAACAGAACGGTCTATCCAAATATGAAATTTTACCTCATAAAGTTTCACCAAACCAAACATAAATCAGTGCATCAGTGTTTCAGAGCATCAACTGCCTTTGGGAAAATAAACTGAAGTGAGAGATTACATAATTTGGCAAGCTCCACTAATTCTGACATATCATGACAGCTCACTGCTGCTCACCTAATGTGGATTTGTGCACACTTTCCTCTCCAGTAAATGGGTGCATTGTAAGCCATATAGAAAAACAAATGAGTGAAAGTGGAATGTGTTATAAACAAGTTTTGATAATGCATAAATTTCAGAAAACTAATTTTTATGAAACACGACTTTTTTTGAGATATTTCACAAGTTTAAAGCATTTAAAGAATCTACACTAAGGCTCTTTTATGTGCAAATAGAAAAGTGCATTAAAATGATAGAATAGAAAATAAAACAAAAAACAAACATACATACTGCCAAGGAGAACATTGCAGCAATTCTTCTGTATTTTAGGGAGAAAAAGGAAGAGAAAAAAGAATTTTAAAAAGTAGTCTATAAGAAAAACATACAACATGCCACAATCCTTTAGTTTTAAGTGACTGGGACAGTTATGTGATAAACCTCCCAATGTCTTAGAGGCAGTTCATACTGACATTGGACAAAGATTGGTTAGAATTGGCTGGCTTTGGATGATTGTGAGCTAATGCAGCTTGCTTGTCTCCCAGGCTGTAGAAACTAGCCCTGGTGAACTAGTCAGCTCTCTCTTCCACTCCACCTTGTTATGAGCAAGTTCAGCATACCCAGGATAATTTTTTTTTCATTTGTTTGTTTTTTTCACAAATCCTAACATCAACAATCAGGATAAGCAGTCACGCAAGAGTGGTTATCTACCAGCTAAGGTAACCCAGGCTCTTCCCTGCACATTCCCAGAAAAAGGGTGATGTTGGAAGAATCTGACCAATTGCAAACATGGATAAGTGTAGCAACAAAGCAGCTGACATGGAGCTTTTAAACGTATAATACAAGCCCAAAGCAACACAGCAGCGGCAGAAAAACAGGTGTTGTGGGTGTTTGTGTGTGTGAAAGGAAAAGAACAGTAGTATTAAAAGGCTGTATCAATGTGTGTGCGCTTTAAACATTTTGGTCAGTAACACTTGAAAATACTTACAGGATTGATAAACCTTTGCTGTTTGAAGCCAGGAAAAAAAGCCAGAAAAACGCTATTTACTTAATTAAACCCCCCCACCCCACCCACCCAAATAAACTACCAGCATTACAACTCTATCATTAAGACATGGGAGGAGATGATGGATTATAATCAATTTTTCCATTAATATTTAAAAGATCGTTTTTCAGCATGTCTAATGGTGTTTAATGGTGTAAAATTAAGGAATAATTAGACAAACGCGATTGTATATTGAGGCCTATAGAACAAATAAATTGTTGGCAGCCTTCTCGGGGTTAGGGTAGTGATGCTCAACAAGGCAAAGCAAACACATTAGACACCACTGGCTTTTTGTTTTCATTTATTCCTGTTGACGAATGATCTCATTCTCAACATCTATCTCATCTCATTCTCACCATCAATATATCCAAGCCTAACAGCACAGTAGACCTAGGGTTAACCCTTAAATTACCCGGATATGACATCATCCTGTTTAACCAACCCGATATCATGGCAAAGCGTGAAATAGACATGCTGGACCACTGTGTGGATGCCACGCTTTGGAAAGGTGAAGCAGATGTTGCTATACCAACAGGGAGAGATAATATATTTAAAGCCAAAAACTCTCTAGTGACCAAAGAAGGTATGAAGTGCATTCTCCCTCTATGCCTGAAACGATTAAGCTAGGTGGCTAATGTGTATTTACATGTAAATGTGTTAGTAATGTCTCTTTAAACCCTTTCCCATGGTTATTTTCAGCTGGGGCAGCTTGCTGCAACTTCTGCATGCTTGTCCATTTTGCGCTTTGGAGAGGCAACACATGACATACACACGGTGGACTGGTGTGTCATTGGTTTAACAGTACAGGTCTCTGGTGTTTGGCTTCTTTGCTGTTTGTGTTTTGGTAGTTTGTAGTCCCTTCTTGTCAGATACTTTGAACCAGTTTGCCATAGTCATCATATACTTCTGCTCAAGCATAGCCACAGAGAATATTCTCAGTATGGAGTTTCTGTAAAAAAGAAAGTCTATTGTGTCACACTGTAAGAAGGTGAGATATTTATTATTCATGTTGTGGTGTCTGTGCTGAATTTAAAAAAGGTATATGTACAGGTTTACTCTATTTCAACTCTATGTTCAAACAGATCATGAATCTACTACAGGAGAGCAGAGTGGTGCTCTACTGAGGTCAGCTGACAAATGTCAAAGGCAATCCTAACGGGACTGAGACAGACACAAGGCCAAGCTGTCATTGATGTAGGTCATTCATGGTTCAGTTGACCCTCCCTCTTTTACATGTTTAAGAGACTGAGAGAGAAGGGGTAACTGAGGACAACCAGAAAACAATAACCAGAAAAAACGTACAAAATAAATAACAGATCAATAACATAGATTTTATTATTGATAAGTGGATTATTAATTATCATATAATATTTATTAATTTTTTAAAGGATGTTCTTGTGTTTCCATGTGTTCTGTAACTGGATTTTGCCTTACATTGACTCTTACCAAAACAGAAGGAAAACAACTTTAACTTATGTTTTAAGCCGAGTAATTTTTTCCCCCCATTTAGGGTTTCCACAAAATCAAGACAGATTCGCTCCAGGTCTTTTATTCACAGCTTAAGAAATAGTTAATGGAAAATTAACATAGTCTATTCTGGACTCACAGTTTTTTTTCTTATGGCTATATTCGGTAAATATATCTATGTGCAATCTTTGGACAGACATGAAAACAAAAAGTGAGAGAGTGAAAAACCAGAAGAAAACTGCCAGAATCCTTTGTCTTCTCAATACAGGTGGGAATTTGTACTGTTAAAATGTTGCAGATTTTATAATCACACACCTTTATTTGCATTTCCATATGAGGGTCTATTAACTTCTCTTACATATTTCAAAGTACTATCTGACTTATGATGATTAAAGAAAACAATGCAAAAGGGATGGATGTAATTTTAAGTACTCAGGTTAATGGGTCCATACCATAGTATTGTCTTTTTTTCTGACTCACGAATGTAAACACTATGAACAACCAGAATGTTTTTCCAAGACAGACCTTGCAGGTGTTGAACATTTTCAACAGAGAAACTTTCATGCACTGAAAAGCTAAATCACTTCTGAGTGTTGTCAACTGGCAACACAATAGCAAATCAGGAATTTAAATTAGAATTTGTATAACAGCGCAAAGTAGTAATGACACAGGTGTTGTCCAGCATGATTACCAAGAAAAGATCAACCATTTTCGATCAGTCATGGCAAATAAACAGTTTCTGTACAAAGAAAAAGATGACAAAAGGCTCCGCAGCAGCTCCAAGTAAGAAATCTGCTCCTTTTGCTTTACTTAACATCCTCTCTAACCCAACAAGCAGTTCACAGCCTGATTAGGATGAGTGACTTGTGCTGAGATAATTATCATCTGATCTAATTGGAGCTGAGCTGATGCTTCACATGTGGTTCATTATCTGAAGTGAGAAGCTGACTCCGTGTCCCTGCTTCTTCACTGACAGCTACTGCCTGTCCATCTTTCTCTGTGCTCCTCTCAGGGCACATGGCCACGAGTGCGATGCCCTAGCTGTCTTCATGTGGGAGGTGGTGTGTAGATGTGTGCGTCCACAAGTGGTTTGCATGTGCTGCAGAAAGTGTGTGTTTGTGATTTGCGAAACAGAGAGAACAAAGAGTGAGAGAGAGAGTGCTGCCGCTGGACATCAGTCACCGCTGACATGTGGCGGATGGAGTGTTGACAGCTCATGACTCTGATGTGTTCATCTCTGCAGGAATCAAGCACATCTAAACCACAGGCCACGTTTGACTTATTGCGTAATAGAAACAATTTAGTCAATTTTTATACAGCAAAAGATCCAAAACGTAAAGAGTGATGACTAAAAAAGTCCACTGTGCAGCTAATCACTGAAAAATGTTATCACTAAAGCTGTTTTATTCATAGTTCACTATCATAACATAATTTTTTATATGTAGGAAAAGAGAGTATTCATGGCACAAACTGTTTGTGCTGCACAGTGTTGTATCACCCACTGCTCCATAAATGCATGTACCATAAAGACACAGGAAACTGTGAAGGTAGGGTAGCCAGGATGTGGTGTGATTTCTATTTGTCTGTTTCAGTTTGCCTTTACCAACATAATACTGCGATGGCATGTATCTCAGCAACATCAGTGGGAGTTATAATCAAACTGGATGATTGCTCAGTGCACAGTTTACTTCAATTGAATAACTGTTGTCAGTATCGGGGCACCACAGACTGAAACTGGTGTTGACAAAAAGCATGAAGATGAGAATATTGAGCTGATCTGAGAATATTTCCTATTATAGATAGCTGATAAAGTTATTGCTGAACTCATTAGTTTAATCAACATTAAGAGGACTTACTGATTAATCAACCATTCTTCTGTTTATCCTGCTTCCTCAGTCTTAGCATGTCTAACTGCTCTGAACAGTGTTTATGCGAGACAAGAAGGTCTTCTGTTTTTGCCTCATCAGTATGGATTTTGCAAGTTTCCTGAACTTCATTTGGGAACCCAAAATTGCCTCCAGTGTCAATTCAAGTGTGAATGAGATGTTTTGCGTGTGTATGCATTAGCTTTGTGATAGCCTGGAAAGCTGCCTGGGGTCTACTTTGGCTCGCAGAGGCTGCGTGCTGCTATATGCATCAGCCCCCTCCAAATGTATGGATTGATGGACTATTTTGGTCTACATCTCACTCTGCTCCTAATGTTTCCTTTTGTTAACACATTCTTGCACTCTTTCAAACCACATCTCCCTCAGAGCTTCATCTTCATTTAGCTGATGTATTAAGAAATGTACCTACTTTAGCAACAGCCTGTGCATGATGTGCGTTTGTGTGTGTGTGTGTGTGTGTGTGTGAGAGAGAGAGAGAGAGAGAGAGAGAGAGAGAGAGAGAGAGAGAGAGAGAGAGAGTGTACATATATATCAGTTGTGAGGACTTTGCTTATTTTACCTGGGCAACAATATCTAACCACTTTAAAAACTGACTGTTCAATAATGGGTAAATGTGTGAGTAATACCTCAGCAGTGTGGAAGCAGCAGCCATGCATTTGTTTGCAAACACAAAAACTGGCAGTGATGATCTTAAAAATCCAAAAAGACTACTAAAGATGTCAAATTAACAATAAATCTATTTATGAACTTGACTTGCAATAAAATAATATAATAAATAATAATAATAATGTGCAACAAGTGTAAACTCTGCTATACAGCAGCAATGTGTTACATTTTGGTGGCTGGGGAATTGTCTGGTCTCTGAGCAGTGATTCAGCTGAGTTTTTTTCCAGCATGAATGACCATCTGGTATTACAGAAAATGCCCTGTTCTGACAGCATTAGTTTCAGTGGGGCAGATAAGGTCACAGTTGTGTCACAGTTGCATCAATGATATCAGCCTGAATTAGCCATCTCTGGCTTTCACACACCAACTCTGTGCAGTTTCAAATGATTTATTATGCTCTAAGTCTAACACTTATGGCTTTTATTAGATAATAGGTGCTTTTATTAATTACTGCAATGATCGTATTTTATTACAGGTATAATAATTTCTACAAGATGTGTCAAAGCTCAGGTCCAGAAAACAGGTCCAAAAGGGTTTAACTGCAAACAGACTTTGTTAGATATCCCAACTAGCTAGTTACTGTGACAAGCAGCAGACATTACTCTAACTCTAATTTTTCTTAGGTTGCTAACACTGCAGCAAGCTACTTAGTTTGTAACTAGCAAACTGACTGCACTTACCACCTTGCAAACAGCTGACACTGCAAGCCCCCAGAGCCCATTACGATAAACAACATCAGAATCTCGGCATCTATCACTGGCCACCAAATCAAGTCCAGCTGGGTGTAATGTAAATGTAAATGAACTGAGTGGGCAGAGAGGAGAAAACACAGGGAGAATGAAGGGAGAGTGCACAGTTGCAATGGACCAAGGCGCTTTTCCTTTCCCCCTCATCTTATCAATATGGAAAGGTTTCCTTTGTAATTCTGTTTGTGCATCCTCAGTGGATGCCTTGAATCCAATTATTATGATTATTATTTATTAATTTTTTTTTTACCATATTTTTCTGTTGCCATTCATTGCTTTCTTGCCTTTGGCTTTTAAACCATGCTCAGTCACATCAGCCTTTTTGTACAATATATTGTTTTTTTTTTCTTATCTGTTCCCAAATTCTGAGTCAGACAGCCGAAGGAGAGAAAGCAAGGGAGTCCATCTGTCATAAATAGGCCTGTGTCTTCAAAATCATACAGACAACCCACCAGTTCACCTGGCTTGTCACAGAAAGTTGGTCTGACCTCATAAGTGTCCCGAGGACAGACAGAAAAACATGAGACATGAGAACAGGAGACACTAGGCATAGAAGTACGAAGAAGGTTTTTGCATATATGCACAAACACACAAATAGATATATATGAGGTACAACACAACTGTTTGACAGCATTATAGACTAAAAGAGACAGCCACAGTGGTAGAATACTGAATCTCCTGTCTAGACATACACACAAACACATACTCTTTGTCAGGCTACAAAACAGAAATGATGTGACCATCTGCTCGAAGAGCTGAGAGGACCACTATCTCTCATATGATGGCAGCTCCACTCTAAACTTGTCCCATACAACCTCAACATCACATTTAAATACACAGGATACCTCTTGCATATTTTTATATACTGAGCAAACTTAAATAGCAGCCCCTCAAGACCTGTTATAGATATGCAGAAGAGAGTAAATAAACAAGGCTGCTGAAATTGGCCGCTTGCTGAAAGGAACCATGATTTTTTTTTTCCCAAATAGCGGGTTGTCTATAGCTAAACCAAAATGTGACCAAAAACAAAATATCTCAAAAGAATGAAACACAAAAGTATAGAAATGATGGCCCTACGCGGGATTCAATTTCCTGTGATTTATGTGGTCACACCACTGCAGCCTCCCTATTTTAGTTTTATACTTACACATGCTTACACAATCCAAATATCAAAAGTGGATTTAAAATGGTAGACAGCGTGTTAAAATGTGCTGACACGGGGCTCTAATGACTAGCTTACAATATGATATGGTTACAATATGTTGCAAAAAATGCCAATAGTGCCATGATACAGCAATTCTGCAACGCTATACACTTTCCAAAAGATTTATCTACCGTATATTCAAACATGATATCCATGAAATTGAAGAAGAAAAATACAATGTTAACAAAAACAGAGGGCACTCATAAAGTAAAGTAATAAAGTAATAAATGCAGTAAGTCAAACTGTGGGTAGAATGTATTTAGATCACTTGCAATAAATAAACACTTAATTATATTTGATGACAGTGCTTTGATGATTGTATTGTAAGAAGAAACAATGAAGTATTTACCACATTACTGTGTCCCACCCATAGTCCTGATCAAGAATGAGTGTGTGAGAAGCTGGTAGTGAAAATGAGTTGTGTGTGTGTGTGTGTGTGTGTGTGTGTGTGTGTGTGTGTGTGTGTGTGTGTGTGTGTGTGTGTGTGACTGAAGTGTGTTTTTTACAAAGGTGAAAGTGACCTTCTGGATAGCTTCCTGTTGCCTTCAGCATGGTAACATAATGACTAATGCCTGCTTAACAGCTCTGATTTCCTGGAAAATAGCCTCCTACATCTTTAGACTCTTATTGAGGACAATTGCGGTTACTTTGCATAATAAGATACGGTACAATGGCAGAATCCCCAAAATAAACAAACACAAGACAGAAATCATTTTTCACTGAGCTTAACGTGCTAAATCCTCCCTAACTGTTATGCTTCCTAAATAAAAACATTTTCTACTGACACTAAAGTCACTGTCTCAACTGTCTGCCTCCGTGGTTCTTTGTTCTATTTCCTCCAGTGCTGTCAGTTCCAAGGCCTCCACCAGAAAAGCTAGTCCACGCAGCCTCACAGAGAGAAGCTGGCAACAATCTTTGAAGCTAAAAATAACCACAGCAAAATGCAGCGAGCACAGGATAATCAGACCCACACCCATACGCAGGCCCGTTTGCTCACAGGGCTGCCTGCTAAACTGCTGAGTGGCAAAAGACTAGGATACAATCACGATGGGATCAATAACCTGCATAGGATGCTTTAGCTAAGGTTGCTCATATAATGGAGACACCTAGATTTAGAAAATATATCATTACCAATAACTAAACAACTAGCTGGAACCACTTAGGTAATACTAATGTGTAAAATAATTGGCAGGAAAATTGGAAAATTTATTAGATTACAATGAGGACATCTTTATTTCGACCTTAAATGAAAGATAATGTATGCAAGCATACATTATAGTTCATAAGATCCTGTATTTATAAAATCTCATTTGAACCCTTTTGGTTACTTTTTTAGAATGTTTATTGTTAAACAGTTTAATTTAAGTTTAGGTTGATGCAATATTACATTTCTTCACAATATGCAATGAAATGTTGATGATTGATAAAAAACAAGATTATCTTTGTCTAGTTTGTATTACACATTATTGTATGCCAGAATAGCTAATAGCTGTTTAATTTCAATTAAACAGCACGAAAGTAAGGCAATTGTTTCTTTGCTGAATAAGCTGCAAGTTTTTCATGGGCCCAGCCCACATACTCAACTCTGCTGCTCAACCCACAAATGCATTTTCCTTGCAAATGTAGCATCATCTAAAGGCTAATAAAAAGGCTTTCCAAGAGTATAAGATGTACTTCCAAGAAGTAATGTTACAGCATAAAAATAATCAACCAAACACAATTTTTCTTACTTTTTGTGTCAAGTTTTTATTCTCTCTCGCTCTCTGAACAAGGGATGCTCTCTTCTCATTTATTTTACTTTGTAATACCTGTGTTCCATATTTAATGGAAATGCTAACTTTGAGTTTTACCTTGCATATAACCACTCTTAATGCAACTCCACTGAGTAAAGTCAACATCAGCTGCAGGAGTGGCAGTAATATGATTCAGTCAAGCTGACCTTGAGAGACGTGCAGTGAGCGACACGAGGAGAGAGAGGGGGGTAGAGAGAGATAGCAGTGTAAAGAAAATTCAATCAGCGGCTTAGTCAATGAAAGAAATCATATCGGAGTAGAGCTGGTTCTGGGCTGAACTGCTGGGCGCTCTGCTAGCCCTTTGTATGTCAAGGTGAAATCATTTCTATCTCAGCAGTTTATCTTTGCTAATGGCATTGTTTACCACCAGGTGCCAGCAGCATAATGAGCAGAATGTAAGGTGAAAGAGTTTTGTTTCTTTTTTATTTCCAGACCAGTGTTGAATATTTTACACTGGAATAGGAAAAAAACATTTTTTTTGAAGTTTGAAAGTTAATGTCTACATATGGACAATTTTCTTTCGTGGCATAGTCCTTCCTGGTTTTTGACAGGCTGCTTGAATACCAAATAATAACGAACACATTAATATGGGAGCTAAATGAGACTGAAACAAGGTAAATTAGTTCTGGAAATTCTGCATTTATAAATGGACAGTTTTTCTTGTCCATACAAAGCATTTACCAGTTTCATATGTTTTCAGTGTTACAGGATCTATTTTGAACATCTAGTTGATAGCGTGTTTGGAGTTTTGGGCCAACAGCTGAAATATTTACTTGTTAAGATGTCAAATTTGAATCTACACGAAACCTGGCAACCAGAAGTCAAAAGTAACTTTCAGTTTATCTGATCCTCCGACAAGTGGAGAGTTAAATAAATGAAAATTGATAGAAAATTGATAGAGTGGTAGAACAGTGTCTGCCCAAAACCAGATATTCTGTTTAAGTCTGGATTCAGACCACACTGTTTAAAACTATAAAATAGACCACTGACCTATAGGCTGTACGCTGTCAGGATACCCTGCCGGGTTACATCTTCATTTGCTGCCTTTTTCCATGTTTGATTTGCCGTCTGGTACTTAAAGCTGCTTGTTTTCGATTGATCATTGTTTACATTTTTACAGCCAAGTTACTTCTTGGTGTCATACAATTATTTTATTTGTTTTATTATATCCACTGATTTGTGAATCTGCAGGTCAACTAGGTATTTCGATTCCCCTGCCCCTGAGCTGTATGTCCCAGTCTAAACTCCCCCAAAATAAGTACAGCAAAACATGCGGAAAAAAGAGCTCTTGGCTATAGTTGAACTCACAACAGTCTAATATTTATTTGCTTACTTGTGTTAAACAGTTTGCTGCTGTAGGCCAGCTAACAGAGGGAGAGGCAAAGGTGCGGCTCGGGAGAATAAGGAAAATGGAAAACTCTCATATTTAACAACCCAGAAAAATCAATACAGTTCTTTTGTTATGTCCACCCTAATATATATAATAATAATGCTATTACTGAATTTTAAAATTTAATTTTTAAAAGCGATTTCAGCTTGTGATATTGATGACTTTGTTTTCCATGAGCACTCTGAATAACTATACATTAGAAAACACCTTAGAAAATGGAAACACTGGAGCAGTTAGCTAGCAGGTGGCAGCTTCCTCTGGAGAACCCGACCAGAAAAGGAATTAACTTCGCCTACATCTCATCTGCTGTTACCTTCAACGCCATGGGCTCCAATAAAATAGTGTAAGCCTCATCTAATCAAGGCGGCTTAAACCTGAATTAATTATTAAAAGCTCCTCGGAAGTTAGCGGCAGCATTTAACCACTTTGTACTTTATCATCATCTGGACCCTGCTGATAGATGTACTCATGAGGGGATGGCGAACAGGAAAAAGGAAGTGAGATAAGAGAGGCAGATGGAGACTTTCAACCTTGGCAAACATTTCTGAAAAAATCTTAAACCTTTAAGTCTTATTTTTCTCACCACTGAAAGCAATTTCGCCCATTGCAAAAAGCGAAAGAACCCTAAACACCTGCATTCACTGAAGGGGGGAATTACTCAGTAAGGGATGATTCGTGAAAGGGCCATTTTCAATTATTTACACTTTCCACTACATATTGAACATGTTTCTCTTTCGCATCATTAAAATTTCATCACTCTTCTCCCTGCAAGACATTTCATCACAATGAATCAAAGGGATGTTAAGCTTTGTTTGCACAGCATCTTGAGCAAATTAAAACTCTGAATAGATGAGATGACAGGTTTTTAGGTGATCGGTTAGTGGTCAAGCACCGCAGCCTGGATCAGCAGAAAACCTCAAGATGCTTTGATCTGTGTTTGGATATATCCATATCACTCAAGGTGGATCACAAGGAAAACACACACACACATAGCTGTATTTGTGTGTATCAAAGCAGTCACTAAGCTAGGGGTATGTCACGTTACGTGGAAGATACATTAATATTAATGCTATCGATTGCCGTAGAATATAAAAGCTATGGAATCATCGATGGATTAAATTTAATATTAGATGACAAATTCCAAAACAAAATTTGCAGCTTATCAACTTAACAACAGATGGCTGAGACTTTCTGGGCCCATGGGAGTCTGGGGCTCAGTGCAGTTGCCCGCCCACTGATTACAAATAGTATGGGATCTTTTTTTCTCTCTCTCTCTTCTGCTTAGACCTCAGATAACCCAGTAAAGTAACAACCTCACCCGTTTGGCAGAATTCTTGAGAAAATTTAACACATTTCTTACAGGGCACAAGAGAATATTGGAAAGCACATTTCATCAACCATAAGCTGTAATTTTGTGCAGAAAAGTTATTTCTTTGCAAAGGAGGCAATCAGACTTCTAGAACGGTGCTTATTTCCGTTATTATTCACACAAGTGGTCACAGCTGGTTCAAATGCATTAAATATATATAGCTGTATTTAGTCATAGGCTGCTGTGGCACAGGCATCAATGAATACAGTGAACACATAGAGTACATAGAAAAACCCCACTGGGAACTTGTTCCTAAGCAGCTTCCAGACAGCTAATCCAAATGTAAAGATCACGAACTGTACAATCTGGTTTAAAACGGAAAATCTGGTTTAAAACGGAAAAGCTCTCCCTCTGAGATGATTAGTGTAATGCAAACATGTACCGTGATGCCGCTGGTGTTGGCCAGAGGTGACGAAAGCTGAAGTTAATTTTCTGATTAATTTACTGTTGGGATCTCATCATTAGATTAAATGGGAGATGAAATGAGTGACTGAACAGATAGATTTAGAAAGAAATATATGAATGGAATACTTTCAAAACTGATCATTTAATTTATTATTATTATTTTGGTTCCTTTAGGAAACCCAAACAATAATAGCACTAACTCTTCTGTCTTGAATGATAGTAAGGATAGAGAGGTTAAAGGTAGACTGGGATTAGGAATGCCAACACCACCATGGAATGCGTAGCTTATTAAACCCCAACAGGTGAGAAAAGGCCCAATTAGCAGACAACTTGGATGAAAAATCAGCTATGTTTCACTTTACCACACAGGGGAGGAAACACATCCCCAGAGCTCAGCCCGGAAACTATCCCTTTATTTTATATGCTAATCATAAACAGGTCCTCATAAAAGGCTCTGGACAGATGAAACAATAGAAATCTGCATAAAGAAATAAGTTGATTTCTTTTCTGTAAAATTTGCATATTTAAAATATATATGTTTGTCATAAACACTACAAACAGATACTTCCCTACATCATACTGTTGTCACAGAATGAAGCTATAAACACAACTTTACTCTGTGTAGTTGTCATATCTGTGTTGTTAACATAAGCATAAACTACTTCCCCAGACCGCTCACAGTACCCCTGAGGGATCCTAAAACATGGCTAAGACAAAACGCTGCCTTAAACATGTCACCTCAGCATCATTTAATGAAAAACATCCCGCCACAGATCATATATCAAAACAATCCTGCAGGAGTTAGGCTGCTGCTTGTAAGCCTGTGTAGAATGCGTGTGACTGATAGGTGGGCTGATGTAATTCTGTTGCTTCCATGGTCATGGTGATGGGCTGTTAATCTGGATTTAGGTTTCAGGGCCAGTGTTTGACTGTTACCTAATCCCAGTGAGTGGCTCAGCATGGAGACAAAGACCTCAGACTGCACTACGACATCTTCTGAAGCTTAACACTGAAAATGATTTCATAAAGAACAATCAAAAATCAGAATCTACTGAATGTATCATTATCGCTCTCCTGGTCTATTCTCACCACTGAATGAACATTTTCATGGATTTACTCATGACTACATAGACTCGTCTGCTATTTTTTACTAATATGTGTTATTTTTATTTTGTATATTTTTTTATTTCTAGTTCATTATATCTGAAGCACTAGTTACAGTTAGTTAAATTAACACATATCCGGTTTTCAGTTTATTTTATCCCACTGGGATTACTGCGGAGGCATCGCCTGACATTTGCCCTGTATCACAGAGGTCACTCGGCTCCTTACAACGGTATCTTTTCTCCCAGGTCTCTTTTTTCTGCAGCTTAAAGCATAGGGATAACTTAAGATTTTGCTAGGTGCAACAGATTTAGATATGTCAGTCACTCTTGCAAAGTGACATTTGCTAACTATAATATCTTCCTGTAGTTGCCAGACCCTGAATTTTTGACTGACAAGCTAGAATGTCACCAAATATCCCTTAAAGCTAAAAAGCACCAGGAGTTCTGTGGATGAAAGTACAGTTAACCCCCAACCACCCATGAATAGCTGAAATACTTGAGTATTATTGAGAATTACTTTAGACCCCTCTAAAAAGGCTTATAACTGCCTATTTTTTATTTTCCAGGAGATTTCTGTTTACATTAATATTAATATTTGAAACTTAGTAAATCATTTATTTATTTTTTTATAAAAAATGCTTTTAGTCATGAAAATAAAGTAACAAAAATTAGCCAATATTTTAGATGTGCTCTACTTTTACATCTGGGATCTTAAGTGTACATTGAGCGTGTGTGCATGGCAACATACTATTTTGCTCACTTAACAGATCAGTTACAGCACCACAGCCCAGTGTGCAATACAAATCTGTGTCACTCTTAATTTTGTGACCTACAAAGGAAGGGAGAGCATTGATAAGAACACACAGATGGCCCGCTATACTTTAATTCTCCAGTTTCTGAGCACAAGCCAGCACAGCCAATTCAGTCATATTATATAACACATTTACACATAATGGATAGTTAATGTAAAAATGATGGCCTTTTCAAATCAAAGCAGCATGTGGGTGGTAGAATAGAAGAGGTGGGAGGGTGGAGGGTGTTTAGGATTATCGAACGACTCGGCTATTGTGCAACGCCAGAACTTTCTTGGGCGAGCTGGTGAAGGAATGACATTTTCCCCAGGATATCTATCACCGAAGCTTAATGGTTTTCACTTGGTGGAGAAATGGCATTCCTTTTTAATGGTTAATTAATAAATGAACTGATGATGATGAATGGCTCCCATTTTTCTTCCTGGTAATGAAATGATACACAATTTTTCCTCTATGTTTCTAATTATCAGAGGGAACATTCCCCGGTCTCTCATGTAATCTGGGGACATTTTCATTATCATGGACACAAAAGAAGCAGCTGTACCTTTGCAGTCAAGACACAAGGTGGAATGGAGTGATTTTGTTTATCAGTTACTTAAAAAATGACTGTCATCATGTAATTATCATAATATAATAGTGGCCATTATGTGCATCATACATTCCAGAATACTTGATGATGTATAGTATCATATACAATATACTGTATGACATACACTCTCATCCATTAGTTCACAAGTAGTTGATCATGGTTTTGGCATTAACTCATTAACTGATATTATGTCAAATGAAAGTTAACTACAGTGTTAAACTGCAGGAAGGAATAAACAGCATATGAAATGTAGGAACCCACATCACTTAAAAATCATGAAATACATGCTAGGTTTGAGCTTTTTCTTTGTGAGGCTTTTTTCCCCCTCTGCACAGATGTGAGAGACGTGATACATGCAGTGCATGAGATCACACTGTTAAAAATAAAACTCCTGTGACTGTGAAGCTGTGAGTGTAGGCCAAAGCCCAGATCAGAAACAGGGACATAACAAGCAGATGAAGGTTCAGCACACAATGTGACACCATTTTGGGAGCTGAGAAATTTGTCATGGAGGAAGACGTGTGCGTGTGTGTGCGTGTCTCTGCGTGCGGGTGTGTGCTTCATTGATTGCTGCAAGAAAATTCCCCATAGCACAAATCAATAGTATGAGCAGTTGCACGACCGAGGTAAAAACAGAAGGGAAAGATTCACTATCTATTGCATCAGAATAAATTTCTATTCAAGTTACTCATGATGCTGCAGAAGATCATTTTATGTGGTTTGTTTGCAAAAGAATTTTAAGATCATTTGATTATAAGAGAAATACAAAACAATCCTCCAAGCCTCTTTATACTCAAAATGATACCTAAACTTGATTATTGACTACTGCTTAGAAACCCTCACTATGCCAATCAATACGATTGATCACTCATCTTCAATGTTTTGACTATAAAACCCATCAAGAACATTATTTCCCAAACAGGAAGGTCATGCATGTAAATTGCAAAAAAACCCCCCAAAGTTTTGGAAGAAACCATAAAATCACGTTTTTTTTAAAACAAAGTTCAGACGTCATGTTTGGTGATGATTAACCAATCAGTGGAGCTTGTGAAACACAACACAAGTCAGTAGTATATGAAAGACTTACGGGTTTTGTGGTGACTATGCGTACGCGTGGTGAGTGTGGTGGAGATCGTCTCTGTAGTAGTATGTTCTGCCGTCCACATCTGTGTAGAGTCATGAAGAACCGTTGGATTGGGCGGTGAGGAGCTAGATGTTGCAGCTCCAATTATGAAAGTTGTACGTGGTGCTGAAGTAGTCGTGGTAAAACCCGAAGGTCCACGTCCATTACGACTTCCAGGATTCCGAGGAGTTACCTGACTGCCTGACGCCCCGCCCCCTCTAGCATTTATAGTTGTGGTGGTAGCAGTAGTGCGAGTTCTACCTTTTGCCACAGTAGCAGTTCTAGCAGTGGGGTTCCTGCTATCGATTGTAGGAGTAGTTGTAGTAGTGGTAGTATCGGGGCTCTTGGGAATCCCACTTGGCTTGGAGAGGAAGATGGGATCTTGTCCTATTCTATTTGCATCCACTAGATCTGTTGGGACGTAATCCCTCACTGTACCAACAACAATCCATTTCAGCAGCATCAGGCTCAATCCAAGGCCAATAAAACCAATAAGTAATGGAACCACACACAGCCATGTTTGCTGGCGAGGCCAAACTGCACAGCGAAGGGGACCCCGTTCCTGGGCCTGGCCCTCTCCATGGCCAGCAGAAGCCCCCGAACCTTCAGGTTCCTCCAGGATTACTGCCCCAGATGCAGCTGCCCCAGAACACTCACTCATCATTCCCTGTCGTCCTTTATGGCTCATTAAGGGTTAACTCTGTGATAGGCATCGTTTGCACATGGCAGAAAGGTTTCCAACAAGGCCAGAAGAAAAAACACAAATGGAAATTTGAAGGAATGGACCCCACAGAATCTGACTCTCAGTAGCACACACACAAAAATATGTATTCCAGGATGGACAGAGAGGAAAAGGGGTGCAGGAGGTACATGCATACACACAATCACAAATGCTCAAGCACACACACTCACACGCAGAGACACCCAGAGAGAAATTGAAGAGCTGGCATAGATGTAGAAGTGTTTGTTTAGTCCTGCCCAACTCTCAATGTCCAGCTGAAGCAACAGTGAACTCCAATAGTCTTCACAGCAGGGTTAACAAGAGGAAAAATGGAAGAAGTGATGCCTCTAATAGGGAGAGACAAGGAGAGATGGAAGGGAGAGATGGATGGGAAGAAACAGATTTACATCTGTACGTGTAGGAAATCCATGGCATCAGTATTTGGATGCCATTGCAGCAAAAAAGGAGAAAAAGAATCCACAACAGTTTTCCTTAACATGCCGAATGTGTCCCCTCCATGTAGAATCCACGACGGGACAGTAATATCGAATCAGAGAGTTAAACTTGCAGGGTGGGTCTAGTTGCTTCCCCACCCTGGGCAGGACCAAAAAAAAAAAGAAAAAAAATGTTTCCTGATGCGGTCTGTTCCGACTGCTTTAGCCGAGTCAGCGTCCTTCACATCCCAAAATCTGTCTCTTTCATAACTAAAAAAGAGTGCTCACTAAGACGTGTATCGCTTATGCGTCTTTTCAACACTCTCCTATGATAATCTGCTAATCTTTCTCACCCATTGCTTTTCAAGCAGCCTCCTCCGTTTCACCTAAAAAAATCCAAACCCTCTTTGCTCCTTTTTATATGTACAATATTCCAATAAGGCTAAAAATAAAGCAGTAGAATCCAATTAATTTTCTTGATCCAGTCAAAAAGAAACACTCAAGATGAGGACAGAGAGATGGATGATGGGGGGAAAAGAATGAGGGGTGTTGTTGCACAGTATCACAGGGCGGATAAATCTGCAACTGCGACGCGTGATCCTGCTCCTTCTCCAGCCGGCTGTGGATCAGATTTCCCCAAGCTGTCCGCTCAGCTCTCTACTGACTCAGTGTACTGTTTGTTAATACTGCAGCAAGTGCACAGAAAGCCTCTTCTCATCTATTTGCAGGGAGCATTCCGGCACAGAGGAATAAATTGTGAAAGGAAGAGGATGAGAAGCATGGAGAAGACAAAAAGAATTGAAAGCAAAAGAATAGAAAACACGAGGAAAGAGGAAAATCATAAACAGGACACCACAACGTTGAAAATATATCCCATTGATTCTTTTTCTGAGAAGTGTTTTTTTCCTCAGTCCCTGGAAGCCTGTGCTCTTTCCAGTCAGTGTGTGATTTGTTGGTCTGTTTGCTGGGGTCCTCTGCTCGTCGTTCCCTCTAGGATGCGTTCTTCGAGATGATTAGAAATGTGCGCCCCGCGCCGGGATGAGAACTTGCAGCCGCAGCAGCAAAGGCTCCCCAACCCCCCTCGGGGTTAGCAACATCAGACGATACAGCTGTCTTTACCTGTGGCAATTGGGATGCAGACAAACATGCAGCTGCTTCCCTGAGCTGCCGCCACTGAGAGACCAAGAACGAAAGAGAAGGGGGAAAAAAATGCAGGCACAGACAGAGCAGAGTGCACACTGGTTGAGCGAGAGAAGAGAGAGAGTGAGAAAGAGAGACAGACAGAGAGAGGCAGAGAGCGAGGGTGGGAGGAGAGAAAGAGGCTGCACCTGCTAGATGCACCAGCACTGGGAAGCTTGCCCACCTCCGTTAGCAGGGAGGGGAATGAGTAAAGATGCAGAATGCATACAGAAAACTAGAAAAAAAAAGGGGGGGGGGGTACAGATAAAGATAATGAGTGTGTGTGTGTGTGTGTGTGTGTGTGTGTGTGTGTGTTTGTGTGTGTGTTGGGGGTGGGTGGTAGGAAAAGACAGCTCTGCAGCAGCACAGGCAGTTACCGGTGAGGAGCCTGAGTCCCAGATGGATCAGAGCGGAGGCACAACGCATGAGCCGTCACTCATTTGTTCAGACCCCACCCACTGCACAGCATTAGAGGAGAGACCAGGGAAAAAAACAAAGACATGCATTTGCAGTACTTTTATCGCATACAGACTCAACCATCAGAATCTGATGGTTGAATCTGAATGTGAATAAATGTCTCCTATATAAATGCCACAGTCAGGTTTCTCCAATGATAGCTTTTAACTTTGAAATAAATGCTGAAGTTTAGTTTCTTTCATGTAGTGCAGTATCTGTTTTTGCACATGGTTAAATAAATCCTGTGTTTGTAAGTCAAGAAGACCTGAAAATGAAACCTGCTACACAATTTTAGTCTACTCTCTCTATTTTTATGTGTCTTTATCCTTCTGTGTATAAATGTTCTTGTCAGTGTGTCTACTAGAATGATAGCATCACGAGACAGACACTAGTATAAAGTCATGCAGATAGCCATCTGCCTGTAGGAGAATCCTTCAATTGGTCCCACAGGGAAACCCAAGGGATGCCCACAGTGTCTTTCTGTCTTCTGACAAACAAATATCTAATACCCAGTACTGTTAAAACAGCCACCAGCGTAGTGCTTTTAAAGAGCTGCCAATAATCACATTGGAAAACAGCCAAAAGGACGTAAGTTATATGTTAACCCATTTGCACTTCCATTTGACGAAGAACACATTTACGCCAACATAAAAATATATGGCTGAACTCTAAAACAGATCGTAGCTCCAATTATAGAACCAGAGGATCCGAGTCTCTTAAAAGTTTTAAATCAGGTAGATGATATTCAGTGGTGACAATCTGAATTGCAAATGAGGCTACAGTATTTATTATTAGGGAATCCTAATGCTTACTTTAGCATAGTCAATCAAAGTATGTAAAAATGCTCTCCTAGAGGTGCTACTTTACCCCTAAGGTGGAGGATTTTGTAATTACCAATAAAGAATCTGCCAACAAATTACAACCAAGTACAGTCATCACTACACTTTACTATGAAAAAAGAAACTAATTTCCTGTTCAAGATCACAGATGAATGATGTGTCACTGCCTACAGTGGGAGCAGTGGGTGCACAAAGGTCAGTATATCTTTGTACTACACTTGTGTCAACTTTGTACAAAACTTTAAGCAAATAGACTTCATGTCCCTCAATTTGTTTTTCAGAGTATGATATAATGATATTAGTTTACTGATCCACAGCTCTGTGTTTTAGGATGTCAACTTGATAAATGTGACATCAGAACCAAACAATGCAACAGATGCATAAATCCCAGCAGTGATTACTCATACAGGAACAATTTTATTAAGGTCTTTTTGAATCTTTTTCATTGCATGGTGGGATAAGTCTTAACCTCCAGTTTCACTGAAGAAGAAAACAATTTATAATGACTGGATAACTGCTTTCTGTGATAATAATCCCTTATTGTAATCACATTCATTAGTCCTTAATTAAACTGGAACTCATTTGTAATTAATAATTTAAAAGCCAACACAAAACAGTGAAGTATACACATGGAAATTCCTCTTTTTACCCTAAAAGGCCTGTACTCCACATGAAATGGTCAAAAATTGAAAGGTATTCAATTACTTTACAATTAAGGAACATTATTTTCGATAATGACTCAATTGAATCTGAAGATTCAATAAAAAAAGTTTTTGTTTGTTTCTGTTTATATGGTAATCCCGCTGTTAGTTTGAGCTGTCTGTAATTATGTACAGTACATATTTAGACTGAAATTTTTTTTTTTAAGCTTTTGCCTGTGACTCATCTGTAGTTGTAAATATCATATTCAGTACTGTTGTTCTAATGCCATCTGTTGTTTACCCCCTCACAGTGGAATCCCATCATACATCATAACATACCCCAGGTCTATTATTAGATTATACTGACGTGTTTGTTTAGCATGGTGTGTGGACATCACTATCATACAGCTTCATACCTGGGAAATAAATTAATATGCACTTGTTACTATCTGTAGCACAGAGATGTTTTTTATTGCTAACTATCTGTTTGGTTTTTTTTGTTATTTACTCAAAATGTTAAACATCTGATGTTTAATGGCAATAAAAGGATTCTGATTCTGAGAAGTGACACACCGCACTAACAGACACATGTTTTCAAAATGTTTGAGATCACTGACCTGAAATGCTGGCAACTTTAAAAAAACAAAACAAAAACCATAATATCAATTACAGTGGGTAGAACTAAGGTAAAAACAAAAAGAAACAATGTAAAATAAATGTATTGCAATAGATGCAAAGAGCAGAATGAAGGAAAGAATAAAATAAACATGCCAGCCCTTACCAACTGCATCGTTTTCGCTGACCTTTGTTTTGATGATATTGCTTGTCTGCAACGCAACACTTACCATTATGCAATTTATTTTTAGTTAATGAGCAAACAAATGCACTGTCTACAATCACAAGAAAACAACAAGTGGGAAATCTGCCCTATCCCAAAGGTCAAAGTGTTAGTGCCATGTTCAGAGCAATAATGTGTGGCTAAGAGTGGGCTCTCAGCTTAATCAGCCCTTCCAGGAATATCTGACTCAAGTAATTTGATCAGAAGTCATCAGTCAGCGTGTTGTTTTCTATCCTTGCAAATATTCAGCAACATATTTGTTTCTAATTACATTCAAATAACTCACCAAATAGCAAATTGTACACATTATATTGATTAATAATGTGTGAGAATACCCACTAAAAACCATAAATGAAGTGCAACTTAAGAAAGGCCGATGTAAATATTGAATACTTACAACCACTGATTTATAATCACAGATTATCTGAGATTTTTACAATTCATATTGGGTAGTGGTTTATACACTTGCCAAACTGGTAAAAGATGTGGTTTGATCCCAGGAGGACAGAAAAATTTCTTATGGAATTCCTTAGGTCCCAAACTCAAAACATGCCCCCCTATTTCAGACCTGTGAATTGACATAAACAATATAATGCAGTTCAGCCCTTTAAGTTACTTTTTCCCACAGTTAAGAAAATCATTTCTTATGTAATAAAAAATACATATGTATCTTTACTGTGATTGTGTTTTTTGGGAGTTTTTGTACTACTCAAGCACTAAAGTTGCTCTCCAACGAGACAGCAGTGCCAGCAGTGGATCCCAGCTCATTTGAGTATGAGAACCCTGACTTAGGCGTTACATCAAGAAGGGCATCTGGTATAAAACTGCCAAATCAAACATACAGAGTTGTGATGACCACTTGTGAATAAGGAGCAACTCAAAACAGGTTTTTATATATATCAGTGCTGTCTTTTGCAGCTATTAACTTACTGTGAAAATATTTATGCTTATTAAAGTAGCCCTGTAATAGTTGAGGAACAGATATCAATCAATACACGACAACATGTAGAATTATAGAAAGTCCTAAAAGCATCAGCTGTCTGTGTGATAGTCATGATAATCTTCATTCAGAGTTCTTGTATGTGTCTCTCTGGAGGAAAAAAAGTCTCTGACTAACCTTGGTAACGGAAGATACTGGTAAAAATCAGACCTCATTAGAGACAGCTCTTCTCAAAAAACGAGGATCATTACTGAACATATAGCCCTACTTTGAAAGTGCCAACATATGAGCATTCAATCAGACTGGTCTCTGATTATGTGTTTGTGCCTTAGGATTAGGCAGCCATGTAGTGTTTTATCTCAGTCTAACTGTCATCCATATTCCATTAAAATGGCACAAGTGTCTGCTCGGTCATGCAGGGTCAGGCCCAAGGGCTTTGGAGAGGAAGCTTATGAGTCACATACACATACCTGGACATGTACACACAGACTTCTCACCATTTAAGTCTTGGATCCTGTGAGTTTGCATATCAATTATGATTAAGATTTATGAAAGCAACAAAAAAAAATGATTTAATGTACTAACCCTCTAGCACTATAGTCTATCTCTGTCCCATTATGCAGAAAACCATTATTAATTTTTAGTCTGCTGAAAAATAACTCTAGATTATATTTTTCAAATAAATAAATAAATAAATAAAAGAGGCTACTTGTTCTCACAGCTACAATCAGCTCGGGTAGCTGTACAAAATAAGGGAGAAGATATAGTTTCCTGTACTGAGCCACTGTGGTATGTCTTGGAAATAATGTCTCAAACTGCCAATATCTACCAGAGGTATTATGAAAATCAGTGACTATAAAGTCATCTCATAGCCCCCTTTTCCTTGTTTTTCCTTTTTATTTTTAAGCCAGCAGTTTCCTCATTTACTACTCTGCTGTTGAACTGAATAATTCTGCTGAATCAATGCAGCCAGGTGAAAACATCTGAGAGTACACCCTGGAGGCCTAATGTCAAACTCCAGAGGATAGCCAGTGCATTCATTCACATTCATTTTGTAATGGCCAACAACAGAAATAGTAGGAAATGGGGACATTTCCTGCTGTGAAATCCTACTGTGAATATATTACTTTGCAGAAGTTTATGTTTATGAAGTTTGTGAATATATGTCAAATACATCATTACAGAGCTTCTATCTTCTGATATATTTCTTTTTGAATCAATTTGATGCCATGAGCCAATAAAACAGGCGTAACATTAAAGTTAAACCGTATTTAATGTTAGTGTTAGTTAAAAATTGTTTCCACATTTCGTCTCACAGCCTCTCTGAAGAAGAAGCTTTGTTAGCTTTGCTTACGAAAATAATGATAATGAAATTAAAATAAAACAAAAACAGATTTGTGACATTTCTGAATATGAACTGAAATTGTATCTCACTAAATTGTGGGATTACATCACATGACCTGTGTGTGAAAAAGGTTTATGCCTTATTTTTAAATCAGGTCCTAAAGATGTAGCTTATTCTGCATGCCTCCTAAAATGCATTGTAAATGAATTTACTGACTATGCTGCAGACAGTTTATTATTATTATTATCATCATTATTATTATTATTTTATTTTATTTTTAGTGTGTAGTTTAGTTTGTGGTTCAGTTGTGGGCAGCACTGTATCAAGCCTTAAATTTGTGTCTGCTTTACATTTTTATTACGTGAAATTTGCTACGATTGCTTTTTATGTTGTTAATGATCTTTTTAAGAGGTTCAGAATAAAAAAAACCCAAGAAAATTCTGATTTTGTAATCTGATAAATGTGTTTCTAATACGAGAAGCAGGCGTGATGGCGGGTTGGTCAAAAGTTTTCTTAAGTCGGTGTAAATTTGTTATTAAACTACTGCTCACATTTTATTTAAATCTATTCACAATACTGTTCGGTTGGGAATTTAGATTCTAAAATTCCTTGTCTGTCTCAGATCTTTTCCTAATGTACAGCTTTATTCTACTGCGGGTTAAGATTGGGGATTTCTCTATCTGATTAGCTGAGCCAGGTCAGTTTTCATGATCTGGACATCAGCAGGGCCATAATTGTCTTGTCCTCTGTGTTGTAATAAGGTCAGCACACCCTGGTTTAATCCAGTGCTCCCAGCCTCTTCTGTCAAGGTCTGATCACTATCAAAAATGTTCAATAGTTTCAGCTGCAGTCCTGTGTGAACAATCGAAGAAGCCAGACGGCACACTCAGAGGACATGTGTTCGGATGATTCACTTAGGTGAAAGATAGTCTATAATATCCATCTATCCATCCATCTATTTTCTAACTGCTTATCCAATTCAGGGTTGCTCAGGAGCTGGAGCAGAAAAATTGCTAGTCCGTCGCTGCACATCATCTATGTGTTAGCCAGGCTAACCCACAAAGAGAGACAATCAATCACTTTCACATTCACCACCATGCCCCCCTGGACAACATCTTAATTTCTACCAATATGATCCGAATTTTTGATTGTGCACTTTTAAAAGCGGAATGTACCGCTACCCCAATTCCAAAAAAGTTGAGACACTGTATCTGCAATATAGAAATTGATCAATATTGAGATCACAATTATTTATCAAGGTTATTGACTGATTTTAGAGACAAAAATGTTTTTATTGCATCATCTAAATATAACCCTACTCCAGTAAGATTTGTTTATATCGGTACAAATCTTTCCTCTCCTTACTCACCTAAATTTGTGTAGCTCTTGGAAAAAAAATTTAAACTGTACTAAAACCAAACACAAAGTTTAATCACCAGAGAACTGATTTACACCTACATTGTCCTACATTCTTGTTATTTAATCTTTATCAATTCATCTTTGCACACAAATATGGTGTTTATTCATTCAGATCTAAGCAAAATATTGTCTTTCACCCCATTCATTGCACCTGTGTGATGAATGTGAATAAAACCTGTAGCAAAGTGCTTATCAGCTGTATATCTCTCTATATTTTCCCCAGTAAGCCATTTTTAGAAAAATAACGGTGTGAGGGAATAACATAGCCGTTTTTCCCAGTAAATTTAGCATTTTCCTGAAGCCTTTGTTACTCACCATGTTTACTGGACACATATCTTTGGCCAAATGTAATGCCACTGCGTTGGTTATTCCAGAATATCTTTGGACACATGGAAACATTGTATGAGACTGTTTTTTTTTTTATAAACTTCTCAGTTGATGTTGGATGATTCCCCTTTTTTGGGGGGATTCATACATTTTAGGTAGTTGGATAAGTTAGTTGTGTGTACAGACACACATCACTCTTTGCATATGATTTCTTCAACATACGACCTGGTGCACTTGCATTTATGGGCATTCTTATGTTTGAATATGGTGTTCTTAATTGACAGACTGATTTTGCAGATCAGATAAGGCAGTCTCTTCCTACCAATCAGTCCCCTCCAGATCTCACTGTCATTGCCCACATCAGTCTTGAAGCCTCCCAGTAAGACAACAGAGTCATCAGATGGAGCACCCTCGAGCCTCCCACTCATCGACTCCAAAAAGCTGGGAACTCCCAACTGGGTACTCTGAACTGGTGCAAACAAAAGTTAGGGCCCATTTGAGATTGAAAAAAACCTTTCATTAGGATGTGTGATATCATTTCTGCCACTTTAAAGTAGTATGTAGTTTAAAATTGTGTATATTAGGGCTACTCACCTCTACTTTTGATAGTTGCTTGATTTATTAAGAGCTTTTATTTGCCAAACAGTATTCAGTGAGCTTTGGATAGCATCCTCTTTTAAATAAATCTTGTATTCACTCATCTCTTTGCATTCCTGGGTGGGCTACTCGGCTACTCTTTATATCACTTCCACTTTCCCAGGCTATTATTTATTCTGTCATTATCACTTTGGCCCAGCTATTTTCTTCCCTCTCTTCTGCAGAGCACTCAGCCTCTGTCCCGTGTCCTCTGAATCTCATTGCTTTTCTGACACTCTGCCCTCCTGATGCTGATTTGTGTGACCCACCCCCTATACCTCAATCTGGCCAGATAGAGATGCTCATCCAAATTTCCACCTGCTTCACTTCTGCCACTACCAATGATTCTGATCCTATGTCAGAGAATTGTTTGGTTAATCAACAGAAAGGTACTAAGATACAACAACAAGAACAATTAGACTATTTGGAAGATGTCACTGAAATTAATCAAAGTAACAGACTATTGGTCTTATCTGCTCTACTGCGCACCATACACTTGTACCACTGATGCAAAACTCTTGGCTTTGATCCTTCATCCGCTGCTGTGAGACCAAATCAAACAGGAACATTTTGGAATGTAAAACCAACCACTGAGATGTAACATGCAAAGCTACTGTGCAAAACTGTGAGCCTGAATAATCACAAGAGTTACAAAATGTTTCTAATCAACTCCATTTTAAGACATTTCAAGACTTTCTGTGTAACACAGACGTAAGCAAAGTCTTTAAAATATCAGCAGCAGTGTGCAAAATAGAAGGACTAATTCTATTTTTATACATATTGTTTTTGTTCCTTTTGTCAACATTTGTATTGGTAAGGCGTTCGTCATTTCCATGGTGTTAATTTGCATGAAATGTATCAGTGTGGAGGCTTTAACAATAGCTATGTAGAGCAAATGTTCATAAAATAAGCTATTTTATCTCAAAATGAAACAAAGGTGCTTTGCTTCTCAGGTGTACTTGATTATTCTTTGAAGATTTACGTCTATTGTTTACTTATTTCTTAAAAATTTGTGAACGGGTTCAGTTTGATACATCTTCTGTATGGAGTGGATGTAACTTGTAATATTTTTTGGGATTCCAGATCAGTAAGTGGCAACACATATCCTGAAACCTGTTTTTTTGTTGATTATGCAAACAACTCAAACCCAGAATGAATTTCCGTTGCCCTCATTTTATTTGTTTGTCTTCGGCCCTCCATCTCAGCCTTTTCCTCAGCTCCGAAAATTGGTGTTGTTTGTGCATAGATCTTCTGTTATCTCATTAAGCCCTCCAAACACTCAAGCAGCCTGAAGCCTCCATTATTCTTTTTATCTCTGATTAGGGATTCTATTAAAAAAGTAAATGAGGTCTGTAGGGTCCTTGTTTTCACCATCTTTTTTTCCCCAACAAAATTTGTCATAGCCACATGTTTAGGCTTGGTAAATGTACACTGATTTAGAAAGACTCATATGAGTGAAAACTAAAAGCTGTTCATATTGCTTTTCATCTAAACTTGTGAGTCATCGCAAATACTGATGGAATCAAACAAGTTCAGACTCACTTTCACAGCTCTTTGACATGCACTGAGCAGCTATATCCAAGGCTTCGATACAAAATTGAAAAGTGAGAAATTTTTTTTTGAGTCAGTAACACCTATGATATTCACTAGAAAAAGATCCATTAAAAGAGTATGGTTGCATCAAGACAATAACAAAAGAGTTGCAGTATAAGAGTGGTGCGGGGGCTAAGCTGAAATGAAATAAAACATGTAGCATTTGTGACAGATGTAGCACTTAGAATGAAATGACAAGAATTAAAACTGCCATAGAGCTATAGTATAGATCATACAAAGACCCTATGCAAGTTAGACGCAGTTGCAACCCATAGTGTGGTGAATGGAATGCTTTAGATTGATAACTGTTTCTTTACACAGAAAAACATCATTACTACAATTCTTTCTTTTACTATTTTTACATTCTGTTACTATTCCTATTCTTACACTCAGCATGGACTCTTAAATCCCATAAAATTTCATCAGCAGAAATTCAATTTCATGGGTCAATGTCAGAAAAAAATACTAGATGGCAGTTGTTTTTTTAATGACAACATAATGTTGTTGTTAACCAAGTGTATTACTTTGTTCTGCAGTATTAGACAATAATACAGGCAGATGTGTATATTTTGTAACTCAGAGAAAAGGGTTCAAGTGAATTCCCTGAATTGATAAAAACACAAGCCTTTCCATTTAGGATATAAACTGATGCATCAGGATGATCTGGCAGTGCTACACAAAGCACCTTAACCTATTACCTTTCACTTAGCTGAAGTTTTTAATACTGCATTCAAAAATGACTCAAACCTACTATCAGTAAATATTGTGGTTGGCATATCTTGTCAATACATTTGTACTTTCTTTAATAAAAAAAAAAAGATCAGTGCTTTATTTCTCAAATAACATGGGGGAAAAAGGGTGAATACACTTCACTCAATCCTAACAGGCATCAAAGCTATTGATCCGTAAAACTGGAGAAGTGTAGGCGAATTATCGAGAGATGGTTGCCCCACATATAACACATTCAGTTGCATAAACACAGACGCATTGTTACAATAGGGATCCTTATCTTTCTCATGTGAGTGTTCTGTGGTGGTTGCCATGGTTCCTTTGCATGTCGTGGTTTTACTAATGAAGGGAAGAAACAGTTGGGGTCTGTTCACTGACATGGGTCGCCTACCCACTTAATTACCCTTAGAGATGCCCCAACAGACTTTCTTACCAGGTTTTTAAGGAGGTCTTGGTTAGTGGACTAAGTGGAAGTGGAGCTGCATCTGCAGCATCTGAGGGTAACTAGGTACAGGAAGAAGGTGTGATTGAGCATGTTTTTGGGACCATCTAGACATGGAAATGAAGATAATAGCAAGATGAAGATGAATGAATGAAATGGAGACATAATGAGAGACAGAGAGACTACATATCTGGAAGAGCGAGTTGAACTCAGTGAAAATGCAAAAGTGAACCAATGCTGACATTTTACATTAACCCTCATTCATATCACAATGTGATTCTGTGTGCTGCTTTGTACTGAAAGCTGAGCCCCAAAATTATAATAGAACGGACTGAGGAGCAGCCCTGGCACACACACACTAATCACACCCACACAGCTATCTGCTGTACCCCTCCAAATATCCACTCTTGTTTCAAATGCACTCCAGTATCAAGTTCATTTCAATGAAAACTCTTTCAAGTCAAAGCCAGTCTATGTGGTAAATGAAGAAAGTGGAGTATTCCATCAAACACATTTTCACACTTTGATCTTCCTGACAGCTTTTGGCAGCAGAGAGAGGGACTATGTGTCTGGAGTGTGTGTGTCTGTGTCTATCTGTTTAATAAAAAAAAAAAATGATAGTGGAGAGTATTCAGGGAAAATCAACAGCAGACCAATTCCCAGCTCAACATCTCTCTGTACAAGCAAAAGGATTATAATATTTTTTATGAACATCTGAACATAATGGACAAATTGAAAAATATTTTTTTGCATTTTGGCTTTCTGGATTCTTCTTTTGTTGCTTTTCTTCCCTGTTGACACCCTGAAACTCAGAAAAGCCTTTCCCACATCTTTCATACCTCATGTTCCCACCTCCTGCTGGCCTTCTTTCTTCCTCTTCTTCCATCCATCACTGTCCCTCCTCATCTCCTTTTCCCCATCTCCCTCTAGTTCATTGAGCGGTGAGTTTTGAGAATATTTAATGTGCCACTCTGTCTAGAAAGTGTTGGCTGCAGTATGGAGGGACAGTCTAGATAAGCTGGAAAGTTAGGTGTTCTCTGATTTTGCATGCTATTAACACCTTTTAAGCAAAGACACAATTACAGATGTAAACTCATTTCCCCCCTCTTTCCTCATGTATGCTTTGGTGGACACTTTGCACTTGAACAGGTTTAAACACGTATTTCTGCATGTGCTAAAAACATGCTACATGGGATCTGAAAGACAATGTTTAGCACCAAAACTGCACTGCTTTTACCATTTTCTCCTTCCAAAAATGATCACAAAAAAGAAGCAAATACTGTGGCACTGAAAAATGCAAATAAAGAGTCAGTCTGTCAGTCAACATAACACTTCTTATCTTGATTCTGGCCTTTAATGAGACTAAATAGCCTACAGCGATACGAGTTGGGCCTTCTTCTGAAGGAGAAAGTGACAGCTGAATACGCCCTGACACCAAATGAAGAAATAATGAAACTTTAACTAGCTAAAGAAATCTGTTTAGCAAGTCATTAGCCATTGTGCTGTTAACCACAAACAATTACAAGTAAACAAATTATGCATTTTTGTGATGAACCACAATGCATACGCTGCATGTGAGAGTGTATGCATATGCATAGTGTGCAAACCGCTACCAAACAGCCATTGGTGGTGTGTGAGAGGCAGATGTTGTCCAAGATAAGGACAATGTTGGATAATACCTCCCACTATTAGGAGTGGGTGGTATGTGTGTTGGTGTTTTTGGGGTTTGTTTTCCTTTTTCGGCACAGGTAGGCGGGGGGCGGTGTTTGACGGCATGCCGGCACACCTGCGGCGCATCGGACGTCATCAGTGGGAGCATTTAGGGAGCTGAGTGATGGACGTCTGATGTCGGATTATTGTCGTTCCCATAAGTGGTAACAGTGCTGTTGCAAGTTTAGTCTGTTGGTTCCGAGCGCCTGAGCTACATGTTTTAAGATTCATCTCCTGTTTGCTTTTTTTCTCTGCACCAGCCTGTCTCGCCGCCTGCTCGCCTGCCTGTTTCTTTGTGCGTGGGCCCATTTTTGGATCTATGACAGAGACTTACCTGGCGCTGGCCTGCGATCGTTGTTACTTCTGTATCCTGGTGTTTCAAGTAAGCTCTCCAACTCTCTCCGTTCGTTTCAGTTTCATTCTCGATTCTCGCCGGTTATCCGCTAATTCTGTTTTGTCCCTCATTCTCAGGTAGCTCTGGTTTGCCCATCTATCTGTCTGCATACCCTGGCTCCGTTTCATTCCCCCTCGGCTCTGTTTATTTGCACATTTACCTAGTCATTGTATATAGCCCCGTCCCCCTGTAAATATTTCCTGACCACTGTTAATAAATCTGCTTCACCGCTGTTCTGTGCTTGTGTGTGTTTCTGCCACTGAATCCATTTGTTTAAATGCACCTAACACCCACCCACTCCATGACATGCTGGCTAGTCACAGGAGTGTTCAGTGAGTGACTGAGTTGACCAAAAAGCACCACTGACCGACACAGGAAATCATTCCTACCTGTGGCCATCTCCCTGTACAACTCCTCCATCTAACACAGTGTGAACACTGCAATAGTTACATCCTTTTTACACACGCTCTTTTCTATTCTGTAATATACTTGTCAATTTTCTTGATATTTATTTATAATCACCTCTGTTAATCCTTGATATTTAGAACTGAGTGATCTGTATATATTAGTACTATTTCTTAAATGTGTAAAATCTGTAACATATTGTATTGTTTGGAGTTTAGTCTGTTACTGTTACTATTTTTAGAATTTCTTCTTGGAGCAACTGTAACCCACATAATTTCCTTAGGGATTAATAAAGTATTCTGATTCTGATTGTTTCAGGATACATGACCTGCCATCCAATGACACATCTGCTTACCTCTATCTTTTGCTTGTTTCTCCTCTTCTCTTTTTTCTAAACTGAGCACCTGATGGCTTTGAACTTTTCTTGTCCATCTTCCATTGGTTTTAATTTTGCACTCCAGTATGAACACCCATCCCCCAACTTGAGGATCACCACAACATAACCTAGTACACCTATACCTTAGTTCACAGATTCACTTTGTCTAGGGTTTATTTCTGGGATTTTGCACAACCCAGGATTCAAATCATGAATACATAATGGGCTTGGATTTACAACATTATGACTGAAATGTGCTCTATTTGGAAGCAGCAGGGCCCCTCCCCTTTCGACGGGTTGTGTGTGAGACTTTAAATCATCAAACAGTAAAATATACATTTTAAATTGTTATTGATCCCTTTACCCCTGGTCCTAAAGTGTATATTTATTTTCTTACTCTTCTTATATTTATTGTTTGTTTACTTGCACTGCTGTAACTGGAGCCTCGTTGTCTCGTCTCTCTATATACTGGACTGTATATAGCGATAAAGTTTACTTTGACTTCAGCAGAGAGCAGGCGCACTGAGGGCTCTCGCGCTCACTTTTCGCGTATAGAATTTCAAAAAAACATCGGTGCAAATTATAAGTCTGTATCATAATGTCTGGTGGTTTCGTGTTTGTTGTTTTGTTTTTATTTTGTTTTATTTTGCGAGTTGGTTATTAGATGCTGCTCCAGCCAGCCAGAGAATCCCCCGCCGCCCCGCCCTCTCCTTCCTGTGCAGCAAGCAGCAGGCGCACCTCGCAAACGGAGGGCGCCCTTACTCCCAGCAAATGGGCGATAGAAAACCGATTGATGCCTATGACATTCCCAATATGCGCTGGCTGACGTCGGGGAAGCATGAGTACGAGCAAAAAAAATTATTATTTTTTTTTGCCAATGTCCGCGATGCCGCCCCGGGCAACCGCCCGTATCGCCCGTATCTAAAACCGCTACTGCTTCCAAGTGACTTTTTCTGTGTCAGCTGACTGCAGGTTTCCAATCTTATAGGCAATACATTTGCATAATGACTGAAACTAGCACCACTGGCGTAGTTTCATTGCTTAGCCTGGTAAAAATCAGTGTCAAGACTCAGCGACTTAAGGGCAGTGCATGTGATTAATCATCTTCATTTTCTTCACTTCATATCTTCATATTGACATTTTTTAACCAGTAATTTCAGTCTCAAATATTTAAATGTAAGCTAAGGAAAGCCATAACTGCAAATCTGACCAAAAAAACCAAAACAAAAAAACCCCAAAAAACAAAGGTTAAAACCAATCTATCCTCTTAGTACAAAAGGACAAGACACTGTGTCCTGCCAAGAACTATGATAATGTATTGCTTTAATACACAATTAAAATTGAAGTGATTTTTTTCTAGACTTACTGAATTTCTCTTACAATGAGATTGCATCATGTAAACGGCTTCTTTTATGGACAAGCTCATGATGGACCAACTTTACTCAAACATCAGACAAAACACTCATTTATTATTCCATACACTGAAAATACGAAAAAACACCCTATAAGTTATGTGACAGACAGTTTGAAATGTCCTCAAAGGAGTTCACATTGGGAGTCAAGTGGAGAGGTGGTTTACAAAACACCTGAGACTGGAGTTTAAGGCTACGTCCACACGTACCCGGGTATTTTTGAAAACGGAGATTTTTCTATGCGTTTGCACCTTTCGTCCACACGTAAACGGCGTTTTCGGTCACTGAAAACGGAGATTTCTAAAAACGCCTGCCAGGGTGGATATTTTCGAAAACTCCGTTTTTGCATTTACGTGGACAAGAAAAACGGAGAAAACGCAGCGTCAAAGGTGTGCGCCTTTTTTGACGTCACACTGTGCGCCACGTTATTGTTTCGGTGAAATGAATTTCTACAATACTGTTACTGTTAATTGTACTCGCTGCAGTGTTTAAATGCTTACATATACACACACAGTTACTGTCCCTCCACACATAGGACTCGGTTCTGCTTCTATGCCCCATCCTTGTTTACTATTTCCTACCGAGGCTTCTAGACTTCTGATTGGCCAACATTTCTACACGGTTAGGAATATATCGCCACCTGTTGCTTTGGCATGTTCCTAGCAGCGTTTTCACGTTTTCACGTCTTCACTCCGCACGAGCCTTGTGCTTGCGCTGAGCAGAGCAGCAGCACAGGAACAGAATCGAAGGGAAAGAGAGAGAAAGAGAGCCAGGGACAACAATGTCACATTAGAAAGGTATAGTAATCATCCACAACTATTTTCAGTTACGGATGATAAAGGATTCAGAAAGTTTATTCATGCAGGCCATTATGACAGAGAATGTGCATCTTCTTTTTGTTTTGCATATTTTAATTTATATTTTATTGTGTTGTGGTTTGCAGTGTTTTGTGTTGTTTCACTTTAAATTTGTTTAAAAGGAAAAAGCTGAAAATTTAAATAGTTAAAAGTTGTTTTGTATTATATAATTTATTTATTACATTTTATGTGGAGTGAATAAATAAAAGTATACTTACGCTGGCCCCTACAGACAAAGCACGTACAAACTCCAAAACACAACGGAAGTGCTCCAGGATGCTAGGGGCAGTGTTGAGCTTTTGTTACCTAGTGGCTACACAAGCCAGGAAGTACCAACGACTGGATTTAGTGTGGTAGTAACAGGTAAATGAACATTTTTTCAAAATTATTTGAATGTATATGAGTGTTTGTGTATAAATACTAGAGATGGACCGATCTGATATTACGTATCGGTCCGATACTGACGTAAATTACTGGATCGGATATCAGAGAGAAATAAAAAAATGTAATCTGATCCTTTAAATATCAAAAAAGCACCTCACAAAACTTGCAGGGCTGTGTGTATTTGTAGCCTCGCTACCAAACCAGCATTTCATCTCCGAGGAAGTTATCCCAGAGAGAAGTAAAGCAAGTGTGTAAGTTCATCTCTGAATGTTTGTAAAGCGTTCCCGCGTTAAGCTTAACAACCGATATATGGAGCGACTGCCTCTCCCTCACCTTCCTGCAGCTACTTCAATCATGAAACTGCTTAATGATCAGCTGATCGGCTTTTCTGTCGCGAGTCTGTCTCTCTTGTCTGTTTTTGGCCCACTTTGCACCAGAAAGAGGAAACCAGCGGCTGAACAACAGCAGCACGTTTAAGCTTGATAAGCTGTTGTTAGAATTTATTTAATATTACTTTCTACACCAGGATCCTTTTCTACCAGCTGACGGCTGGTAACTGTGCAGGGGCGGATCTAGCAAAATTTAGCCAGGGGGGCCGATAGGGCATTAACAGGGAAAAGGGGGCACAAAGACATACTTTTCTTTCTTATTCTCATTTAAAATGTCTAGTTTTCATTAAATAATTATCTGAATCTTACACTCAAAGTTTTAATCTTATGTAAAACATATAGAAGTCCATTACTGTACATAGTAACTGTTAAGTCTAATATACCCTAGTAAGCTATACTACTTTTTCCTTTTGGAAGATACCATCTGTGCAGTTTGCAATTCTGTAGAATAAAGATGTTGAATCTATTTAATTTTTCTTGAAAAATGATTTATTTCTGTGAATTTTTTTCCCCCACACTACATCAAATTAAAGTTGATTACGTCGATTAAGCATCATGAGGTGGAGGGTGGGGGGTGGTTCCCTATTTTTTTTTGCTGGGAGTTTGCAACCCTATTAGTTAGGTTGCTTAATATTTCTGCTAATACTCTTTAAAATACCAGAGTAGGAAGGATGGAGTAGGTTTAAGTTTATTAGATTGATCAGTATTGCTGAACTATGACATATTTTGGGTGCAGTGTATTTTTTTTTTTTTTTGTACATACAGGTATAACAGAATAGCTTTAGTGTTGTTGTTTATTTAAACTTGAGTATGAACTTGTACAAAATGCAGCAAGATATTAAAAAAAAAACTGTTTTATTGATTAAAAAACACACTATATCGGATTCATATCGGTATCGGCAGATATCCAAATTTATGATATCGGTATCGGACAAAAAAAAGTGGTATCGTGCCATCTCTAATAAATACACAAACAATACACATATTTCAATTGTGTAATTTAAGTGATCTAGGTAGCTCTGCTTTGGAAGTTTAGTTAACGCAAACAATGTGTTTTGAAGTTTGTACGTGCTTTGTCTCTAGGGGCCACCGTATGTATGTATGTATGTATGTATATATATATATATATATAGAGAGAGAGAGAGAGAGAGAGAGAGAGAGATTTAAAAAAAAAAAAAATTTTTTTTTCTTTTTTTACATTAGTAATTCCTTTTGTGCATAATTTTATATTGTTGTTGATAATAAATTAAAGCAACAAAACAACCTGAAGAGCCGGTTGGGAGCAGAGCCGAAAGAGCCGGTTCTCTAAAAAGAGCTGGAATTCCCATCACTAACTTGTAGGGAACTGTTAAATGCATCTCACAAAACTCAGATTTCAGATTTTATTTTTTGTTATTTTACTATTTCATGACTGCTACTTGTTAATTGTTAAATATGAGTATCATATTAAGCCATATAAAGTGTCACAATGTGTTAGGCAGAGGACTCACTCGCTGGACTCTGAAGTTTAGAGAGATGGTGAAGGACTTAATTACAATGTGGCAGCAGGTGAGGATATATACATATATACAGTGGAACAGGTAACACAGGGCTCTAGGGGGTGGAGGGTCCGAAGGTGAGGAAAGGTCCAGCGCAGGCACACATGCTCCTCTTTTGCACAGTCCGTGACTCACTCAGGCAGTCCAATCCAGAACGCTCATGCTCACTGACACACATCCACAGGAAGCAGGAGAGACAGGCAGGGAATCCGAGACGCCTGTACACAAACTAAAACAACATTAGGAGGAAACTCTGGGAAATCACAAAAGATACTCAAGAGGCTAGGCTACAATGACGCTAGGTAGTGCAATGATCCAGCAAGGAAACAGCATCTCCTGCAAACTTAAGTTGTCTGCCAGGAATAATACTTGTGATGAGAAGCCAGAGCAGAATCAGTGTGAACGAGCCACAGGTGTGCATTGGGGGCGGGTTAGGAGGCGGGGAAGCAAAGTCCAGTTCCGCCATGATGGGCGAGGCAAAGAGAAAAACACACCACACCCTCTCCAGATCCTGGGAACCATGGCATAAAGAAACTAAAGCTGTAGAGAAAAAAAAACTGACTTTAAACTTTTCAAACGTTAAGAGATTATTATTGGTATAAAATTTGCTCCAAGTGTCTTGTGTTGACTTAAATGCAGTTTTATTCTTTGCTCAGCTAGTAGCAGCTACATGTTAACTGCTCCTTTAAGGATTCTGGTCTGGTTTATGTATTCTGGTCTTCTGCCCATTTAGTGCCTTAGAAACCAGTAGCAACAGTTTCTCTTTTCTCAGTTTAGATTGCAGCTATTCAAGGCAATGCTTTGTTTTACATTTAATGGGCATTTAAGACAGAGTTTTGTATTTCATCTGATGTGCCACAGTGTATTTCAAAAGTGCCCCAGAAGTGATTTAAAGCAATGTCACCGGCCCACAGCCAGCATTTAACACATCAGTAAGTCATATTATCAGTCTTTTCCCCCCACCTTACTGGCACACCTGTGTTCAATCAGTAACCAGTCTCTTCAGAACATATAAACATGTTTAGCTTTTTTTTTTACCTCTCACTTGCCAGATTGTTTTGAGTTATTATGTAACCTTTCCAGTCATTATGACTCTTTTATCTAGTGTTTTCTAGTCTACAGCCTTTGGATTTTTTCATAGATTTCTGGGCTTCTTCTCATTTTGCCCCAGCTTCTTTAGATAGACATGCAGTTAGTGGGGTTAAGTTAATTGATGATTCTAAATTGCACATAGGTGTGAATGTCTCCCTGTGATAGACTGGTGACCTGTCCAGGAACTGGGATAGTCTCCAGCTCCTCCCCCTGCGACCCTCAATTCAATAAGTGGAAGAGAATGGATGGATTATATAGAGACAATGGGGAAATGAAAACAGGCTCAAGTATCAGTAGGAACAGCTTGGTTATGTATTATGGCCAACACTGTGGCCAGTGAGCTTTTGAAAACAGCTCAAAAGAGGCAAACCTTCAAACCATCTCCCCAACTTTAAACATTACTTTTCTGACTCACACCAAATGTAGCTATAGAGGTCTGTACGCATGTCACATAATGACTCTCACATTATGCTTAACAACAACTGTTGGTCCACTTGTGATTGGCACATCATCCAGAGGCAACATAAAGTCTTTCTTCCACCCTCAAACTGAGCTGTCAATCAAACTGGAACAGGGCAGCACTGCAATATGCGCGCTGAAAATAGACTGTCGTCACCTCAGGGCTGTCAAGGGATACACAGAACATAATGTACAGGTAGCCACAGAACTGAGAAGCCACATTCACCAATGCAGTCTGTGGTATTGTGGGATAAAGCTAGCGGCTTGTCGCTCCTCAGGTGTAAAGTTTGAAAGCCTCCCATCATTGCACTTTTAGCCATGACTCAGTCCCTTTGTGCTTCACATTGTAAAGTAGATGTCCTGCAAAAATCGAGCCTTGCGGTACTTCAAGCAGGCACAAAAGTAATATTAACCTCACTCCCTTCAGCCATCTATGCTTGCAACCTATGTCTTCTAATAGACGTCCCATATAAACACAGTCAGTAAGCAGCAAATCTGAACTCTGCTTTCAGACATTTAACTCACTCTCACTCACTCACTCTCCGCAATTTAGAATTTTGAATGTTTTCTTAACATATGTCTGTCTTAACACATATCTGAAAACAGGCAATCAGGACAGTTTCTTGTTTGTACATGTATGCTTCAGACAAGTCACAATTTTTTGTGCTTTCTCTTCTTGGTTAGCCCATATTATTTTAGTTGTGGAAGTGGGAAATAAACAGAGTTGGTTGTTTTTTTTCTCTTGCTTCCTTAAAAAAGAGTATTTAAAAGTAGAATGGGAGGCAGAGCCTTTAGTTTAAACCTTTAGGCTTAAAACTTTCCTTTTTGCTAAAGCATATAGTTAGGGCTGGATCGGGTGACCCTGAATCCTCCTTTATTTACGCTGCAATAGTTGTTGGCCGCTGGGGGATTCCCATGATGCATTGAGTATTTCTTCTTCAATCACCTTTCTCACTCACTATGTGTTAATAGACCTCTCTGCATTGAATCATGCTGTGGAAGAGAGACAGAGATTAATAACAAGTATGTCTTTTGTCCTGTTTTCCTTCTCTCACCCCAACCGGTCACGGCAGTTGGCCCCGCCCCTCCCTGTGCCTGGTTCTCCTCGAGGGTTTCTTCCTGTTAAAAGGGAGTTTTTCCTTCCCACTGTCACCAAAGTGCTTGCTCATAGGGGGTCATATGACTGTTGGGTTGTTCTCTGTATGTATTATTGTAGCGTCTACCTTACAATATAAATTGCCTTGATGTGACTGTTGTTGTGATTTGGTGCTGTATAAGTAAAACTGAATTGAATTTAATTTAAATAACAAGAGCTATACTATGCATCTTCAACATTTTGTTTGTACCACACAGTATGAATTATCTACTGATTTGTTCTCTTGTCAGACTCAAGTGCCTAAGCAGAGTAAATTTACTTTTTCCTTTAATTTTTGAAAATGTGTTTTATTACAAAAGGCTTAAATAAAATTGGAGCCACTGAAAACAGAACTCTGTATTAAAATTCCACAACCCTTTGATTTAAACCACAAGTCTGCTCTTTGATTGCAACGTGATTGTTTCTTTCAAATTTAATGTGGTGCTTTAAAGAGCCACATTATATAAATATCACTTACCACGATACCTGCTGGTGTTTACATTTTTAAAATCACTCTTACCCCTTGGCATACAACAATAATATTCCGGGAAGTCCTGAATGATGAGTGATTTATGATTCACTGCAAAGTTCAAAACAATATCTGGTGGAGAAATTGTTAAGAGTCTGGGGACAGTTTTAAGTTTTATAGATTTTAGATAATTAAATTTTTTCAAACAGTTGAACTTAGAAAAAAGTTTAAAAAAATAACAGTTTTGAAAAAGTTTATGCTGTACAACACATCCACATTTTGCAGTATTGTATAACTGATTTAAAAATACAGAAGTAGTGCTACATGTTACATGGGGATTGCTCTGAGTTCAGAAATAGCCTCACTGCAAAGCTTTCCGCCATAGGTCAGTTTTATTAATATGCAGTGAAACCAACACTGTGTCTAAGCTCATTTTCATTTCACCTTTATAGCTGAATTATCACAGAACCAAGGACATTTAGCAAAGAATAAAAAAATTTAGATTGCTTCTTGACATAGGTGTCTGAAACTGTCCATGCTGATAACACAGGCCTATCTGTGGAGGAATTTTCTGAGCCATTGTACAAACTTCCAATACCATATTGAACATATATTCACTTGGCATAGTTTAAAGTCTAAATATTCACACACTAGCAAGAATATTCACCGGTGCATTGTTAGATCCGTTTGGACTCTCCACAGAGAACACATAATTTAGACATTTCCCATTGTCATTCTGAGTTTATCCCCAATTCTTTCTCTGTGTTTTTGAGTCATTATTTGTCATTGAGCACAGAGCACATTTTTATTAGCATTACCAACTAGTATGAGTGGACAAATTACCTGATCAGTGGCAGATGGCAGACAGATGGATCCATTCCCCAGAAATTGGTTGACAGCATCAGTGTATCATGTTTGTACTTTGCGAAAACAGGACAATGACAGTTGTTTTGGACACCTAAAGTGAAGTGATCTAATCAACAGCCTATTTAGTGGAAGCATTCATGCTAAGTGATTAATGGAAATAACCTCACTGGGGCAATTTTTTGAATGTCAGATGAATGTACAAGCTCTGTTTGGAGCAATCCTGTTTCCTGATAATGTTTAGATGACTCTGAAGAAACTAATGGAAATTAAAACATACTAAATTGAACCATCCAGTTCCTTTGAATTTACATTAATATTACACAAATCCTCATTTAAATCTGATTATATTATCACTTGGGAAAAAAGAAAAGAAAAAATGTAATTGTCATAAGTGTGGTTTTTTTTCCCGTATAAGAAAGAGCCATTACTAATCAATCCTAATTTGTTATATTTATCTTATGATAGAAAATGCTGCAAGACACCCTTTCTGATAGGAGTGATAGTTCTTGCAGAATACCGACCAATCAATAGGACACGAGCAGCACGCAGAGTAACTGATAGACTACAATTAAAAAGTAATCAGTAATTTTGCAGCATGACTATGTAATCTACAGTTGTGCTAACAATGAGTTGTGCAATACTTACATGCTTCAATCCTTTATAATGATATTGATAATTTTCATAATCCTGTCACCACATCTGGTGTAGCTTTAGCAGGATCTTGGCGGATGGTCTATGTCCACACTGGAAGTGTTCAGGAACAATATTGGCCACCCATGTTTAGCATCACTCACAAATCATTATACTCACAAAAAGATCAATGCAAGGAATTGGAACCAGCCCAATGAGCTGAATGACTTCCGACCGGTGGCACTGACGTCACATCTTATGAAGACTCTAGAGCAGCTCTTCCTCAACCTTCTCCGACCACAGGTACAACATGCCCAGGACCCACTACAGTTCGCATACAAGGCGGATGTCGGAGTGGAGGATGTCATCCTGTACCTCCTACATAGAGCCCACTCACACCTGGACGGGGGGAAAGGCACGGTCAGGATCCTGTTTCTTGACTTTTCCAGTGCCTTTAATACCATCCAGCCCTGTCTGCTCCAGGAAAAACTGAACAGGATGCAGGTGGACCCCTGCCGGGTCGCTTGGATCTCCGACTACCTCACTGACAGACCACAGTACGTCAGGCTGAAGGACATCACGTCTGACACTGTGGTCAGCAGCACAGGAGCACCACAGGGAACTGTGCTGTCCCTTCTTCTCTTCACCCTGTACACCTCTGACTTCTGCTACAACTCTGAATTATGCCATATTCAGAAGTTTGCAGACGACACAGCCATCATGGGGTGTATCTGGGATAATCAGGAAGAGGAGTACAGGAGTCTGGTGAGGAACTTCGTCACATGGAGTCACACAAACCACCTGCAACTCAACACCTCAAAGACCAAGGAACTGGTTGTGGACTTCGGGAGGTCCAGAGAAGGTCCGCTGCCGGTTCAGATAGAGGGGGAGGAGGTGGAGGTGGTCAACAAGTACAAGTACCTCGGGCTGTGGATGGACAACAAACTGGACTGGTCATGCAACACACAGCACCTGTATAAAAAAGCCCAAAGCCGACTGTACTTCCTCAGGAGGCTGAGGTCTTTCAACATCTGCAGGAAGCTCCTGAGGATGTTTTACCAGTCAGTGGTTGCTGGAGTACTTTTCTATGCTGTGGTGTGCTGGGGGAGCAGCACAGCAAAGAAGGACTCATCCAGGCTGGAGAAACTGATCAGGAAGGCTAGCTCTGTGGTCGGCATGAAGCTGGACGCTCATGCCGGTGTCAGTGGCAAAGAAAAGGACACTAAAAAAATTGCTGGACATTATGGACGATGCTGGGCATCCTCTGCACACAGCCATAAACAACCAAAGGAGTCTGTTCAGTGACAGGTTGCTTCTCCCCAAGACAAGAACCAACAGACTTAAAAACTCCTTTGTCCCACACGCCATCAAACTGTTTAACTCCTCTCTGGAGGGGAGAGGGAGGGGAAACAGGGGGACAAAGGAGGGGGGAACAACTAAGCTGTAGTGCCTCTTCACTTCACTGTGCAATACTTTTTGTTAATAGTCAACGGTGCAACAGACTTCAATACTTGAAATGTGCAATTCCCTTGTATTCTTATTCCTATTTATTCTATTTATCCCTTTCGTATATTTTATTTATATATGTCTATATTTATATATGTGTGTATATATATAATATTCTGCTCATTTTCTGTAACTTCTGTCGGTGCTGTGCTTTTGGAAACCGAATTTCCCAGAGGAACCCACCCGAGGGATTAATAAAATTTTATTTTATCTTATCTTAAAGTCCAGTTAATTTGGGCAACTTCTCATCTTCCTCGGTACCTGTACGCTGTGGTGTGCCTCAAGGATCTGTATTAGGCCCTATTCTCTTTTCGCTATATCTGCTCCCTCTTGGAGCAATTTTTGAGAAGTATAATATTGCCTTTCATTGCTATGCTGATGATATACAGATTTATTTTGAGATTACTGATGATCTTGCTATGTCTTTTCACTATTTTCGTGAATGCATGTGTGAGGTTAAAGATTGGTTCAAGAGTAATTCTCTTGTCCTGAACGAAAAGAAAACGGAGATCGTGGTGTTTGATAGTAAATCCTCTCGCGACCAACTGTGTGCTGCTCTGATGCCTTTTGCTAGCTCTCCTTCTGATTATGCCAGTAATTTGGGCATACTACTGGATAGCTCGCTTAAATTTGACAAGCAAGTGTCTGCTGTTGTGAGGTCTAGTTTTAATCAGCTGCGCCTCATTTCTAAGGCTAAGCGCTACATTCCGCACAATGACCTGGAAAAACTCATTCACGCATTCGTGACTTCCAGGTTGGACTACTGCAACTCTCTTTATATTGGCCTTTCCTCCACCCTTCTCGTTAGATTGCAGACTGTCCAGAATGCAGCAGCACGCCTTTTGACAGGTAGCAGGAAGTTTTCTTCCATCACTCCTGTTCTTGCTGGCTTGCACTGGCTTCCAATTAAATACCGTATTCAATTTAAAATATTACTTTTCACCTACAAAACCATTAATAATTTGGTGCCGAGCTACCTCAATGAGCTTCTCAGGTTACACACTCCTGTCAGAGCACTTAGGTCTGCTACCCAAATTCTTCTGGAGCAACCTCGTTCTCGGCTGAAGTCTCGCGGTGACCGCGTGTTTGCTGTAGCTGCCCCGGTCTTATGGAACAACCTTCCTGTGTCTATCCGGGCGTCTGACTCTCTGCCTCTGTTTAAATCACGGCTGAAGACTTATTTCTTTATTCTTGCCTTTCCACCTAGTTAACACTTGGTGTGCGTTGGTACATTTTTATCCGTTATGCTTGTGAGCTACTTTTATATCTTATGATTGTCAAGGTTTTATAATTGATACGTGCCAGGTCCTTTCTCTTTTCCCTCCCATCTCCCTTTTCCTATTTTATTTTTGTCAAGCACCTTGGTATACCCTTGGTTTTTTAGTGTGCTTTATAAATAAAGTTTTTTATTATTATTATTATTATTATTATTATCTTATGCAACAAGATCAAAGCAAATCACAAAAGCAAAATTATTTCAAAAGTAACAATGTCAACTCTTCACAACCACACAAGAGGAAACATCAGTACCATTCATTCACAGAAAACAAATATCATAATGAATGAATGTAAAACTAACATCGCAAAGCCATACTCGTATACGGCGTTTACATTTTGTGTATGGCCACAGCAGTTCAACACAGTTGGACAACTCTTTCATAAAAAACCTTTTCACACTGACACTTTCAGTTCTGTAAAAACATTGTATTAATCTAAAATGAAACGCATAATTTAAGAATCTTGGCATGCTTTTCTACTCCAACTACCATAAATTTGGTCAGTTTTATAGAGAACCTTGGGTCTGTGTTATGTAAAGATCGGTCAAGGATTTTCTTTGTAGGAAGATGAATCGCTTCGCTGTCACCCAGTGGGAGAAAGGCCTTTGAAACGTATTCTTCCAAGTGGATTTTCGCGGTGCTATGGCAAGACTTGATCATATTAGATGGACACATTGTGACACACTTCAACACCTCAGTGATCTACCAAGTGCAAGACTAATAGCTCCCTGCTCTTGCCATCTGAGTCATGGCCTTTACATTTAGTTGACTTTTGATCCCTGCTTTTTTTCCCTTCCTTTTTTCCCTTTTTTCTGTTCCAGAATAAGAGCTAACTTAAAGCCTGAGTCTGTTACCAGAGTCTGTGCTAGGACATTCCTGAGGTGTCCTTCTGATGCTGACTTCCTTTTGTTTCATTGATTCCTCAGACCCTGGAGGAGGTGAAACTGTTCTATTTTATTTTTTTTCTATCCAGATATACTTTTACCTCAAAGGCCTAGGTGGTCACTTTGGGATCACTGTCATGAAAAATTAAGACGTTGCCACTCAGATGCTTTCCAGATTAGATTAAATGGTGGAACAAAATTTCATGGTATTTTTCACAATTTGATCCATGACCATGATTGCTTGACCAGCCAAGCAATTTATAAAGTGATTGATCCAAATTTAAGACCTATAACCACTGAATTTTAGTCTAGTTCTTGGGTAATTTATAATATCCCATCTTTATCCCTGTCCCCCTTCCTTAAGAATAACTTTTTGACGGCCTGCAGTACAGCTATGTGCATCTCTCAGGTCCTGTATGAGGTCTTCACTGTTAATCTGCTGTTAATAGTTTTTTTTTCTTTTCTAGTTTTTTTCTTTTGTCCTCCTCTTGTCCAGTTTCTTTAAATGGTTCATTGCTAAGTTGTCTGTTATGTGTAGACACAACACTGGTTCATTTGAACCTGTGACTTTTATAACAAAAAAAACAAAAAAAACAAACCAAAAATCCAGTGATAATTGTTAAGATTCAAGGACTGGAGTGAAAATGATAAGTGAAAAAGCAGCAAATGTCCAAAGAAGAAACTTTAAAAGACATTTAGTAATCTTACAGAACTAAGGGTGGCAAAAGGGTGGGAACATTTGGTTAATTATTTTTTTGTTTTAATCATTCTGTTATGTTACGGCTGTGTGCAGACAGGAAGAGGACCCAAAGTGCAGACTACGGAGACAGACGTGAACTCAAAACAGCTTTAATGCTGAACCCAAAAGTGTAACAAAACTAAGAATACAAAATACACTTACATAGACAAAACACACAGCAAGTTAAGGGTAGATCGCGACAGAGAGCACAGGAAAACACAGGGCTTAAATACACAGAGGGAGCAATCAGGGAATGGGCAACAGGAGGGAAACACAGCTGGGGCAAATCAGGACTAACGAGACAAGGAGAGCAAAACCAGATACACTAACATGGGACATGGACTTTCAAAGTAAAACAGGAAACATAACAGACTCACAGGCAGGCATTATAACAAAGGGAACAAAGACGTGGGACCAGGGCAGACACAGACACTGACTGGACGTGGGGATACAGCAAACAGGGGAGACAGCAACTCAGAATCACAGACAGAAAACCAGAACACTAAAACTCTAACAGAACCCACCCAGAGAACCCAAACTAAGAATAATCCAAAAACCCAAAAAGCAAAACTAGAATATAATGAAATAACAAACTCAAAGAACCAAAAAACACAAACCACTGGGTCGATGACCCAGGGATCCTAACAGTACCCCCTTAAGGGCTGGCTTCCAGCCAGCCCAAACCAGAACACAAAAACAACCCAACCAAGGTGGGCGGTGGGGGAAACAGGACGGAGGCTCGAAACAACCAAACAAGGAGCAAGAAACAAAAAAAAGCGCAAACACGGAGCCCGGAAAGCAACATAACAAAACACACAGGCGGCCAGGAAAAACAATTCACACAGAGTTCAGGGGGCGGCCCGGAGGACGACGCCCAAGAGTCCAAACCGGGCAGGGGGCCGGCCCGGAGGACGACGGCCCAAGAGTCCAGAAAAAGTTCAGGAGGCCGGCCGGGCGGGAGGCACCGGCGGAGCAGGAGCAGGTCAGGAGGCCGTCCACGACGGCGAGGACATCCAGTCATTGGCCTGGAAAGCGGCCGGACAGGGACGAGCAGGGACGAACAGGCCGGACAGGCCGTGCAGGACGAGCGGGCGGACAGGGACGAGCGGGCGGACAGGACGCAGCGGGCGGACAGGGACGAGCAGGACGAGCGGGCGGACAGGGGACGAGCAGGACGAGCGGGCGGACAGGACGAGCGGGCGGACGGGACGAGCAGGACGAAGCGGGCCGGACAGGACGAGCGGGACCGAGCAGGACAGCGGGCGGACAGGACCAGCGGGACGAAAGCGGGCGGACAGGACGAGCAGGACGAAAGCGGGCGGACAGGACGAGCAGGACGAAAGCGGGCGGACAGGGGCGAGCGGGCCGGACAGGACGAGCAGGGACGAACAGGCGGACAGGACGTGCAGGACGAACAGGCCGGACAGGACGTGCAGGACGAACAGGCCGGACAGGACGTGCAGGACGAACAGGCCGGACAGGACGTGCAGGACGTGCAGGACGTGCAGGACCAGATGGCATGGAGACCTCAGGCGCAGACGAAGCTAGAGGGAGCGAGGCAGGACCAGGCGACACTGAAGGCGAAGACACGGAGGCCAGACCAGGCAAAACAGAGGCTAAAGCCGGACCAGGCGAAGCTAAAGACACGGAGGCCGGCCCAGGCGACGCAGAGGCTGAAGCCGGACCAGACGAGGGTGAAGACTCGGAGGCTGGACCAGACGAGGGTGAAGACTCGGAGGCTGGATGCGGCGTGAGAGCCACAGGTGGAGGCGCTGCAGGCGGCGGCGTGAGAGCCACAGGTGGAGGCGCTGCAGGCGGCGGCGTGAGAGCCACAGGTGGAGGCGCTGCAGGCGGCGGCGTGAGAGCCACAGGTGGAGGCGCTGCAGGCGACGCTGAAGCTGGAACAGGCGATGGCGTGGATGCTGCTGCCGCTGCCGCAGGCGGCGTGGATGAAGCTGCCGCAGAGGCGGGACGCTGCTGGCGACGATGTGGGCGCTGCAGGCGGTGATGTGGTGGTGGCTGAACGGTCTCCCGGAACCGTCAGTAGAGATGAGGATGTGTTGGCTGGGTCCTCCAAGACCCCAGCTGACGAGGCAGGAGGCTGGATGGGCTCCTCGGGCCCTCCAGCTGACGAGGCAGGAGGCTGGAACGGTTCTCGGACCCTCCAGCGGAGACAGAAGGCTGGACGGGCCCCTCGGACCCTCCAGCGGAGACAGGTGGCTGCGGCTGGGACGGGCCCCTCGGACCCTCCAGCGGGAACAGGAGGCTGGGACGGGCCCTCGGACCCTCCAGCGGGAACAGGAGGCTGGACGGGCCCCTCGGACCCTCCAGCGGGAACAGGAGGCTGGACGGGCCCCTCGGACCCTCCAGCGGAGACGAACAAAGGCTGGTGCGATTCTCCAGAACCCCCAGCGGGAACACAAGGCTGGACGGGCCCCTCGGACCCTCCAGCGGAGACGGAAGGCTGGTGCGGTTCTCCAGAACCCCCAGCGGGAACAGAAGGCTGGACAGGCCCCTCGGACCCTCCAGCGGAGACGGAAGGCTGGTGCGGTTCTCCAGAACCCCCAGCGGGAACAGAAGGCTGGACGGGCCCCTCGGACCCTCCAGTGGGACCAGGTTGCAGAACAGGCAATGGAGGAGAGGAGTGGCGGTGGCGCCGTTTCCTCCGGGATGAGGGAACAGGAACTGGTGGAGACATGGAGACCACCTCCTCATCCTCCGACCACATAGCTGCCAGGAAAAAGGCAGGCGAACGAGGTCCCGGCTGGTGTGGCGAGGGAGAGGAAGTCCGTGGCAGTGTTGAGGCAGGTGGGGAGTGTATGTGGCACTGGGGCAGCGAAGAGGAAGAGTTAGTGAGAGAGAGAGCAAGCTCACTAGCCCTGACTTGCTCTCTCCACGCAGCTATGGTGTTCTCCAACTTGGTGTCCTTAGCAAACCGAGAAAGCCGAGGGTTATGCCGAATGACGGCATCCACTGCACTCAGCCCGACTGCCATGGTCCTCAAATCTGGGGATTGGGCGATGCGGTCAAGCAGGCTCACCATCCGCTCCATCTCAGCGTTGTACTCCGAGGAAAAAGAGTCTGCGGGGTCCATTTTCTGGTCGCGATCTTCTGTTATGTTACGGCTGTGTGCAGACAGGAAGAGGACCCAAAGTGCAGACTACGGAGACAGACGTGAACTCAAAACAGCTTTAATGCTGAACCCAAAAGTGTAACAAAACTAAGAACACAAAATACACTTACATAGACAAAACACACAGCAAGTTAAGGGTAGATCGCGACAGAGAGCACAGGAAAACACAGGGCTTAAATACACAGAGGGAGCAATCAGGGAATGGGCAACAGGAGGGAAACACAGCTGGGGCAAATCAGGACTAACGAGACAAGGAGAGCAAAACCAGATACACTAACATGGGACATGGACTTTCAAAGTAAAACAGGAAACATAACACAGACTCACAGGCAGGCATTATAACAAAGGGAACAAAGACGTGGGACCAGGGCAGACACAGACACTGACTGGACGTGGGGATACAGCAAACAGGGGAGACAGCAACTCAGAATCACAGACAGAAAACCAGAACACTAAAACTCTAACAGAACCCACCCAGAGAACCCAAACTAAGAATAATCCAAAAACCCAAAAACCCAAAAAGAATATAATGAAATAACAAACTCAAAGAACCAAAACACAAACCACTGGGTCGATGACCCAGGGATCCTAACAGATTCACACAAACACCTCATACATTTACAAATGTAAGTGTATAAGGATACATGTATGTGTCTTAAATTCAGCTTTGTTAAATGCAGTGCATCAGCTTGCACCATCATCCGTAGTGGCTCCAGAAGCCATGTTAATTTCCCCTTCAATTGAAATTCTTCCATTTCTCATGCTGTAATCTTGGTGGTCGCCAGCTGGGACAAATGGCATGGAGAGGGAATGTGGTATTTTGAACAGTTCACACAGTGTCATGGGATTAAAGATGCTTAAGATTGGTCACTGGGGGGATGTGGCTTAGCTAGATGGCAATGTCACAGGCCATGAAAACATCAAAGCAGCTTCAGTTACAGCTGTTCTTTTACTGCACCAGACTGAGTAATACACTAGTTTAGGTTGGCATGGAGACACCAGTGCTGTCTTTCAGTAGTCCCACCTCACAACTTGTCATTTGTACTTCTATACTATTTCTGAAACAGATGAGGGTTGTGAATTGCTCCACCACAACAAACTGTTATAAACTGATTTTTAGTGATAAAGGAAGTGAGCCTTCTGCCTCGTGTTATTACAGAGACAAAGCTGCTGAGTCTGGATCAGAATGTCCAATATGAATAACTGCACACGATGGAATTAAAGTGAAAACTATTTCTTCACTGTAGAAGGACAGCTGAGGTAACAAGGCACCATGTCTTGTTAAACTGTGCTGGAGTGGACAAAGGTGATAGTGAAAGTCAAGAAATATTTACTTTAAAGATTAATAGAGAAAATTAGAAGCATGATAGTAATACTACTACTAATAATAATAATTAGTTGCATATAATCTGAGATGAACAAGATGACACATGATATTTTACTGTGTCATTACTTATTTATCAGATATTAAGCCACTGCAGGAGCAGTGTGTGGGAAAACTACTACCCTATCTCATTGTCTCTGCATGCTTCCTTTGTTGCAGGAGGTTGCCTGGTTTTGTCTTTATCTCTTGCTTTTACAGCTTCACTGTTTGCAAAGTTCTCACAAAAGAGGTATGGTTACAGCAGGTATTCTTTAGTCCCCAAAGATTTTATACAGAATCCAGTGTGATACCAGCAGCATTCTAACATCTGAGAAATTTGAATACCAAAGCACATTTATACCTTTGATTCAACTGCATAACTTTGGTTTTTGTCTTTAAAACATGGGTATGTGCTTACAGAATTCACAAACTGAAGCTGGGAATAAATATGCCTAATTTTTCTCTTTCTAATGTCCAAAACATTTATATGTGATAAAAAGCCAACCTGTCTCATCAGTAACACAGTGGTTACATGTAATACTGGTTCAGGGTATTGAGGGATCAACATGTAAAGGTTGATCTTTATACTTCATTTACAGTTATCTTAAGCTGTTTTGCTTGCCTCAGTCTCAGTCTTTTAACTGGTCAAGTTAATTTTGCATACAGTATTTTGCATGAGATGAGGCTCTAATAGATTTCGCTAAAACTAAATGCACAGGCTTTTACACCCACTGCAAGTAAATGAAAATAAAACATTGAATTAAAATAACACACTAAAAGACAGGCTCCTTTTCAGACTGCAACGTCTAAGGTTAATGTGACTTATCCCACTACCTCCATCTTAATGAAGCATTATTTAGTGTCCATTAATATGAATAAATAAGAAAAAGAAAATGTGACTGTTTCACAAACTGCCTTCAGACTGTGTTGCAATTTTCACACAGTAATAGTTATCCCCATTTGAGTTCAATTCTGCTTTTCATTTCAAGTGGGGTGGATAAAACAGCAGCTTACATGGAAATGTCATCACTATGTCAGATGCTGTCATGCAGCCCTGTTTTACCCATGCTACATGTTAAGTGATTTAATGGTGGCATCATTAAATTTAAATAGTGCCAGTTATCAGGAAAAAAGGATTTTCCTTTTTGCATCCTTCAGGATAAAAGATAAGGAGGATCTGGGGACTTGTTCTAATGAGTCTAATGCAGTAGATTGGCAGAGGGAGTGGGAGGGCACTATGATGGGAAGCCAAAATAGATTTATGGCTGCCAACCTTGCTGTTTTGTGCTTTTTTTCACTGCAGACATAAAAATGTTGATTCCCAAGCATGTAAAACCTGCGAATTACATGAGCGCAACTTGCAGTCATATCCAGCAGGGATGTCACAGTTACACAGATTATATCTGCACCTCACTGTACAATTGCTTAGATTTTAAAAATCTAAAATCTGCCCAGTTTGGAAAAACCAATTTCCACTTCAAAACATTTCTTAAGGCTTTGTTTCATTCCTCCAGCAGCATTAGAGCATATAAACAAGAGTAACTTTAGGGAGAGTCGAGTACAAGGTTAACACAGAGGAGATGGATTTCATGCAGTGTTGGGAATTCAGATTTAATTTTCTGATTGGATATGATCATTCGCAGTTCTTCTTGTCAGTATTCAGTTGATATGATATGCACAATGGAAGAAAAACATCATGGTGTCAATATTGACTCGTCTATATCCCAATTTTATCTCTCTTTGTTTTTCTCCTTTGGGACACCTGATGGCATTCGTAAGAAAGATGGAGGAGAAGGAGTACAAAAAAAAAATCAGTCTGTGAACAGGACCTGCTCTCCTAAGGGGAAAGAGGACATTCAGTATGGCAAACATTCAGGCAGATCAATTTGATGAGGAGACTGGAAAGCAGTAGAGAGGCACCTAGTCATAGTCAGAAAATCACAAACAGCATCCTTCCCTTAAAAAAAGCACACAAGCCTATATACAAGCCTTCTTCTACCCACTCATTCGCCTTTTGCACACTAACAAGCATACCAAGAAATAAACACATTTGAACTCGAACTGATGTTACAGGAACTAAAATTGTTGTTTTTACCACTATAATGAGAAAAAAAAATCATGTATGCGACTGTGCTAAAGCAAACATTTATGTGAAGCTATATGCATGTGCACAGGCAACACATAGCTATATAAAGGAGACAAATTTTCTTACTGATGTGCCATGAAATTCAAAAAAGAAGGAGAACCCACAAAATATTGCACACAAGCTTATTAGCACCTTTAAATGTCATGTTTATAGAACAAATTAGTCAACTTATTTATTTTGGTGTAGGCAAGAGGTCCAAGTTTCCCATACTGCTAACTCACATTTATCCATCACTACCAGGTTTCTGAAGATAAAAATAATAAAGTTATTAACATTAGAACTGGCAAGGGGGTCATTAGACCCCATAGAAATGAATGTGTAACCCCTATTGCTGCACGCCAGGTTGCCTAGCAATAAAATTGTTTACACACATGAGCGAGAACTAGTTGTGATTGTTAAAAACGTATATAGGAGACTGTAGCTAGATAAAAGATGACTAATTACGGCAGGCTGAGGATGGGATTTTGTGCTGGAGAAGAGAATGTCAGTGTGACAGCGTGTGACTGAACAGCTGGGAAACTGGATGAGTTGCTGGCTGTTCTGAGCAGCGGAGTAACTATAGTTGAACTAACCAGAGCAAATAAATAGTGGACTCCACAACACTGTTTTCTACCATCTTTATTTTTAAGCAACCAAAGCCATTTTTCTGCAATAATTACATTTTTAGATGTGTGATTTGTTGTAGAGTGTGTTCATTCTAATGTGTATTTTTCATTTACAATCTGTAATGAAATGATCTAAATCATTGATAAAAGTGATAAAACCTGTAAATATTAAGTTTAAATACTTGTTTTGTCAAATCTTAATTAAAATTTGAAAAAAATCAGATGAATATTACTTTGAAGAAATGATTTAATCGTGGTTCTCGGGAGTTCGGAATCCTGGCGATTATGGTGTTAAGCCTTGAGACACATGGTAAAAGTTAAAACTCTCTATTTTGCTTTGCTGAATGTGGCGTACCATCGTACTGATCATGTCTTCTTTTTACTTCTCCAATTTATCAAGTACTGTCACAGTACCAAGAATTCAGAATCAATTTAAGTTCAGAACAGACTTAATTTCTATAATTTATTTATTTAGACTTTTTTTTAGACCATTCCTTCAAACTTTCCCCTCATTGTGCTCTTCACCTTTCAGTGTTAAGATACAGTTGATCTTTGCTTCCTGTTTAATTCAGGACAGACACAGAATGATTCAATGATTTTCGATGATTCATAATTGACCACGTACCCTGTATATACACATGTGTGCCCCAAAACATGCATTTTATATATTAAATCATTCAAACAATAAGATGTGGCTATAAAATGTGAAAACATAACAGGTGATTGTAGGTTAAACACATAGGTACAGAACTATACATGGGGAGGAGATATTGAATTCCAGCCAATTAACAGCTCCCTTTTCGATCCCAGTTCTGACTATCACCCTCTGTCTCCTATATTTCCAGCACCTGTCTTGTTCTGAATGTTTTGCTGCTTGCAGACTTTAACATTCACCTCATGTTCTACCTGCGGCTGACAGCTGACTGACAGTCGACAACCCCTTTTCCAGGGAGTTACCAATTTAGCAAAATTCTGTAACACAGAGATGCAAAAATATCAAACCAAATTCACAGAGGCACACACACACACACACACACACACAGTCATACACTGATGCAATGACAGCATTGTTATTGTAAATACTCATCTCAGATTTGTACACAAAGTATGGAGACGAAAGCACACATACAAATAAATGATGTTGGCTCGATGCAAATTAGTGTGCGAATGTTTGTGTGTGTAAAAATACCCACACCCACTGTTGTAGTGGTGCGGGTTCGTAAGAGCAAATGCAATGAAATCTTTGCTGGGCATTTATCCAAAGCTGTGAAACTCTCAGGTTTGTGTTGGAGTTTAAAAACATCACTGAGACACGGGGTGATTTTGTAATTTCAGATCATGATTGGACTGCATTTTACCAGGCTGATAAGGTGCCATAGCTGAGATCCATATTACCATTTAGTGTTATTGGAACGTGCCCTTGTACACCTGCTTTCATGTCTGGATTTCAATCCTATTCAATGAATGTACTGAAAGTTGAAATTTTCCCGTCTCAGAGTGCAGTTGCTGGATTCATTACTGAGAGGAAATACAAATAGAAGGGCTGACAGAGGAAAAGAGTGTTAGAGATAGCAGTAAAAGGGACGTGGCCTTTTATAGTCAGTCATAATGTCACGTGTCACTAGGCGCCTGTAGATTTATGACCTTTGACTGCTCCGCCATCCACCATGACAGGATGGTGCAGGGAAGAGATTGGCCTCAGGTCTTTGGGGCTGACATGTCAAGAAGCTCTATAAGTAATGAAGGCTTCTGTGTGTGTGTGTGTGTGTGTGTGTGAGAGAGAGAGAGAGAGAGAGAGAGACTGTGTGTAGTACAAGTAGCTTGTCATCATCTCCCAGCTTGCTTACCAAACCAGCATGAGTAGAGACTTCCTCTTAGGTCAAACAGGATGTATTATTCATATTTTGAGCTCCATATTTAAAATTTCTGAACTGTGCTTTTGCATGATTCCAGATAAAAAAGAAAAAGAAAAAAACATCTTACTCGACTTTGTTCAACCCCTCAATTTATCTTCTGTCTGAAACAAGCTGTTTTAGCTCCCTCCCTCCTTTAGACCACCCTCCATTTAAGCTAGCTTCTTATGATTTTGCCTCTCAAATCAGAGAGTTTGAACAGCAGGGCTGCTGTGCTCACACTCAGTTGTGTGCTTAAGATGATAATATTAAGGATATCCCCTGTCTCTGATGACATATCAAAGGTCAAACAAACAAAACAAAAACTGTCAAACTGTGCATAATGTATATGCAAAATAAATTCTTTATTTTCCCCTCCTATTGAACTGGACAGGTGTCCTAATGTGAGTAATGTGAATGTAGTTGAACAGGTTAGCTGTAAATGTTAGTTTAGACTATTTTACATTTTCAGCTTGATACATAAGAAAGTAAAGGTTAAGACGGATATACTTTATTTGTTAGGTCATAGTGGAGACGCAATGGGGCCTGGAGATTGTGTCAGCAAGATGATCGGGTTAAAAAATCTGCCAAATCAAACATGCTATGTGGCAGGCGATGACCTTTTCTGAATAAGGGACTTAGTCGGACTCATTCAACAGTAGGGTGCAGTGGGTGACTATTGCTCTATTGAGCCTTAATTTACTGAGTATTCGTAATATTTTGCTTCCCTCATGTATACTAATAGTTGTTAGGTTTGAACGCAAAATCTGGACATCTATGTGCAATATATATTGAATGCCATTCAGTCAGAGACCAATATCCTCACTATGATAAATAATGTACACTGCTGTTTGTTTGATACTAAACCTAGTGCAGAGCACCTACCTGAACTCTGCTAATATTTTACATCTTCACGGCATGCAGTTCTGGATACTGTACTTCATCAGAAAAAGAAGGCCTCAAATCAGAGGTACTTTACCTCCTGGTATAACACTCAAACGTGCACCTTAAAGCAGATAATGTGTACGCTTGTTACACTTTCCCTTCAAACTTTCCCCCTCATCGTGCTATTCACCTTTCAGCGTGCAGATACAGTTGATTTTTGCTTCCTGTGTAATTCAGGACAGACACAGAATGATTCAATAAT